>NC_090444.1:451778469-452078469 GCF_031143425.1 Pleurodeles waltl | reverse complement strand
CAGTCCTGCATGGACACTCATCACCAAAGCATGCACACCAAAGAGAACTAACAATCCTACCATACACTAAGATACACAAGTGAAAGCTGTCAGGGCAAACTCAACCATAAAGGGGAAGTCACAGATGTACAATATGTCAGACACATTAACCATAACACATCATTTACATCCTCACAGGTACCCCAGCCAATGTCACCAGAGAGGAGGAGCGAGCAATTTCCAGTCCCCCAACAGAAGAGGCCCACAGTGATGACAGTAACTCTGGCCTTCAGGATCTGGTTGACCTACCTGGCCCATCAGGGACCACTGGACAGCCGGTTACCCAAGCACAGTCACAGACCACCACAGAGCCTCCCCCACAGAACCCACAGGCCACCAGCACCCCTCCCCCTGCAGAAGGTGAACAACCCGGCAAACGTTCCCTGCAATCCAGACAGAAGGCAGAGACACTTGCCAAGACCCCCGCCTGATTATCACCCTTGTGTTCCACTCAGTCACCCTGTCCACCTTGAACTGCCATTGCTCCCCTTCCTATGTCCCCTTGGACAATGCACCGGTGCTACAAACAGACTGGAACAATACCCTGGACTTTCCTCCATCATCAACCCATCCCATTGCATTTGTCCCCTATATGTTAGCACTTCAATAAACACCCTTTGAAAAAATTCATTTGGAGTATGTCATGTATATCAAATATGTATTATTTGAAACAGTTACACACATTGCAAATTAACTGTACATTGAATGAGCATAGATTAATGACCTGTAGCTAGCTGTTGTGATCACACCAGGACTCTATGTCAAGTCTCCAACATCTGCAAAATGAATTTCCAGAGGAAACAGTAAGTGGGCATAGAAGTGGAAAATATCAGAACGCCATTGCCACACAGATTACAACCAAAGTCATTGAAAAGCAAAGTTACACTGTCCTCTCTGTGTGTCATTGGAAGTATTGTCGTATAACTGATGTTCTGTTGTCCTCATCCTCATCCTCTGCCTCCTCATCCTCACTGTCCACAGGGTCTACTGCTGCCACACAGCCCTCTCCAGTCTCCTCCTCCTGCAGAAAAGAGACATGGCATCTGAGAGCAAGGCTGTGCAACATGAAGCATGCCATTACTATCTGGCAGACCTTTTTGGGTGAGTAGCACAGGGATCCACCTGTTAGATGGAGGCACTGAAACCTGGCCTTCAGGAGGCCAAATGTCCTTTTAATGATCCTTCTGGTTAGCCCATGTGCCTCATTATAACATTCTTCTGCCCTTGTCCTGGCATTCCTCACATGGGTCAGCAGCCATGATAGGTTTGGGTAACCAGAGTCACCTGCAAATATTGAGGGACAACATTTAGCCACACGTTATTCTATAAGGCCCACACCATATCCATACACCAATAACTACTGGGTGGGAACCAGGACTCACCTATTAGTCACACCCTGTGCCTCTGTAGTTGGCCCATCACATTTGGAATGCTGCTATTCCTTAGGAAAAAGGCATCATGCACCAACCCAGGATACTTAGCATTGACGTGGGAGATGTACTAGTCTGCCAAGCACACCATCTGAACATTCATGGAGTGGAAACTCTTACGATTCCTGAACACCTGTTCATTCTGGGGGGGGACAAATGCAATATGTGTACAATCAATCGCCCCAATTATGTTGGGGATATGTCCCATTGCATAAAAGTCGGCCTTCACTGTGGCCAAATCCTCAACCTGGGGGAAAGCAAAGTAGCTGCACATGTGTTTCATCAGGGCAGACAACACTCTTGTCAGCACTATTGAAAACAAAGTTGGTTATGACATTCCTGCTGCCAAGCCCACTGTCACTTGGAAAGATCCAGTTGCCAGGAAATGGAGTACAGATAGCACTTGCACAAGAGGGGGAATCCCAGTGGGGTGACGAATAGCAGATATCAGGTCAGGCTCCAATTGGGCACACAGCTCTGTGATTGTGGCCCTGTCAAGTCTATAGGTAAGATAATGTGCCTGTCCTCCAGTGTTGCCAAGTCCACCATGGGTCTGTACACAGGGGTATGTCTCCATCTCCTATTCATCCGCAGCTGTAGGTATCTAAGGGACACAAGAGTGAGGAGGCTGTCACAAACTGAACACTGGAGCCACAACAGTAGTTTTCGATCTGTAAACTTGTAATGGCCCAGTGTGAATTGTCCAGTATGTGCCTATTTCACCTGTGATGCAGCATGAATCCATAGGGCTGCCCCCCAAGAAATGGCGTCTGCCTGTCCTGTGTGGAGGGACAGGTGGAAGTGAGGTAATTCCGCTTATGTTGTGCGCCATCTCGGGAGGTGTTCGGGAACCGCTGTGCAACTACTTATTGGTTAATATTGGCCCCTATGGGGTACAGTGTCCAATGGTGATCTACGCTGGCGGTGACGGTAGGCACCGCTGCAGACGTGACCGCCATTTTCTATCATATTCCTCACTTGCTACCTGACCTTCCATAGAAGAGGACCTACAGTGCATGTGCTGCTGTGACCAGTGTATGGAGCCTACCATGGCCCGTGTGACCGGGGAACGGGTCCCAGCCTTCACTTTGGAGGAGTTGTAAAGACTGGTGGTTGGGATCCTACCCCAGAACAGACTGCTGTATGGGCCTCCAGACCAACAGGTGAGTGCACTGTGGGCACGATGCATGTGGCATGAATGCATGGAGTTGTGTGTGTGAGGGCATCGATGTAAGGGGGTGTGGATGTCTTCTTTGCAGTGTACATGTTGTGTGCTGGGCCATGTGTTTGCCAATAGTGATGGAAATGGGTATGGTGGGCCATATGTGTAACAGGCTGGACTGTTTGTCTAATGGTGTTTCCCTGTGTGTATTGCCTATACAGATCAGCGCCCAACAGAAGGAGGGTATATGGCGTGCCATCGCCAAGGAGGTGTGGACCCTGGGGGTCTATGGCAGGCAGAGCATCCACTGTCGGAAATTGTGGGAGGACCTGAGACAATTGGCAAGTAAGACGGCGAAGGCCCAGCTGGGGATGGCCTCCCAACGAGGAAGGGGTGCCTGTCAAACCCTGACCCCCCCTGATGGCCCACATACTGGTAGTGGCCTATCCAGAGCTGGATGGGCGCTCAAGGGCATCACAGCAGCCACAAGGGGGTAAGTACCGTGGCTATCATTTCAACTTACGGACGGTGGGGTGGTATACGGGTGGTGGATGTGTCAGTGGGTGCCCCTATGCCAGGCCTGATATAGCAGCGTAGGTCCTCTGGTGGCTAGGGTTCTGAAGGGATAATCCTGCCTACTTAGCTTCTAAGCATCCACTACTGGTCAGGGCTGCATGGGTCCCAGGTGTGCTGCATTTGGTTGTGTGTGCCCCTCCTCATGCCTAGGTGGCTAGCAATATCAGTGGTGGTCCAATGCATAGTTTGTAGGCCTGTTCCCTGTGCGTGAGGGTTCTGTGTACGCCAACGGTAGTGTTGGTGCAGCCATTGACCAAGTGTATCCTTTGTCTCCCCCCCTTTCTTGTTTTGTCATCCTGTCCTTAAGTGCATTAGCATCATCTGGCAGAGGAGCAGAGGCACCGATGATGGAGGGAGCTGCATCCCACAGGACCCAGGAGGCACAGTCCACTGACGCTGAGGGCACCAGTGGGACGAAGGGCGAGGGGAGTACCACGGCGGAGGCTGGAGGGGACAATTCAGACACAGATACCTCTTCCAGGGTAGCTCCCTGGTGGTGGCAGACACTTCTGTGACCACTCCAGCTACAGGTACAGCTGCCACCCCCATACCAGCACTGCCCTCCCTCTCACCCAGGAGGTTTGGCATCTTCTTCGTCCCTGGCACCTCATGCCTTGCTCCAGTTAGCCCTTCTGCCCTGAGTGAGGAGACTATTGACCTCCTGAGATCCATCTCTGTAGGGCAGTCAACCATTGTGAATGCCATCTAGGGGCTGGCAGCCTAGATGCAACAATCTAATGCATTTCTGGAGGGCATTCACACTGGATTGGTGGCCCAACAGAGATCGATCCATGGTCTGGCCTCCTCTCTGATGGCAGCCATTGCCTGTGGTTCTACCGTCCTGACTCCAACTTCCTCTTCCCAGTCCAATTCTCCTTCCCCCAACCCACCCCAAGCACACAGCCAGACGAGCATGCACAGAGGACAACACCCAAGAGTGTCACAGGCAAACACAAGCACCACACTCCATCCCACAAGCACTAACACAAGCAACATACAGCTGCAGACACTACAACATCCACTGCCTCCACTGTCTGCCCCTCCTCCCCCTCCACCACCTCCATCCCAGTCACGTCCACAATTACACCTGCATGCACTACATCATCATCCACTACCAGCATCATTAACACACCAAGCAGAACACACTCCTCACTGGCAGACACCTCCACAACACCCATGTAGACGTCCCCTGTGTCCTCTCCAACCGTATCTGTCACCCCTCCTAATGTACACAAACGCAAGCACTCAGACACCCAACATCCATCCACCACACAACAGCATCCAACCCATGCACCTGCACCCATATCCAACAGACAGACACCTCCAACAACCACTTCCTCATCCTCCACTCCCATTCCTTCTCCCTCTTCCCGGCGCAATGTCCCTAAGAAACATTTCCTATCCACCATTGAACTCTTCCATACCCCTCCCCCCGTCCTGCAAGTTTGGTCAGGCTATCACAAACCCAGCAAAGCACTTCAGCCACACAGTCCACGGACCCAGATCCATCCACACCTACTCGTCGTGGTAAGGATTCCAGGCCACATATACTGAAGGGGAAGGAGTCTGCACCAGCAGGCAAGAAGGACAAGAAGCATGCACCAGCAGGCAAGAAGGGCAAAGAGCCTGCACCAGCAGGCAAGAAGGGCAGGGAGCCTGCACCAGCAGGCAAGAAGGGCAAGGAGCCTGCACCATCAGGCAAGAAGGACCAGGAGCATGCACCAGCAGGCAAGAAGGACCAGGAGCATGCACCAGCAGCTGTCACAGAGCCCCCACCACCAAGCATGGTTGTGCATCTATCCGAGGGTGCAGGGGATGTGCAGGAGCCTCCCACCACCACCACCAGCACCACCAAGGTACATCCATCCGAGGGTGTAGGGGATGTGCAGGAGCCTCCCACCACCAGCACCACCACAATGCAGCCATCACCGCCGGCAGACGCAATGTGATCCTACCTCCATGGGCTGGTGTGCGGGCTACCCCCTCCAGAACCAGTGAGGGAGACACCCACTTGAAAGACTGTGGCCCATCACTTCCCAGGACAAAACACAGGGTATGTTGCCTCCTCCAGAACCAGTGTAGGAGACACCCAGTTAAAAGACTGTGGCCTTGCACTCCCCAGGACCAAGCACAGGGCATGTTGCCCCCTCCAGAACCAGTGTGGGAGACACCCACGCGAGAGAATGTGGCCTATCACTCCCCAGGACAAAGCACAGGGCATGTTGTCCCCTCCAGAACCAGTGTGGGAGACACCCACTTGAGAGACTGTAGCCCATCTCTCCCCAAGACAGAACACAGGGCATGTTGCCCCCTCCAGAACCAGGGTGGAAGACACCCACTCGAGAGACTGTGGCCTTGCACTCCTCAGGACCAAGCACAGGGCATGTTGCCCCCTCCAGAACCAGTGTGGGAGACACCCACTTGAGAGACTGTAGCCCATCACTCGCCAGGACAAAGCACAGGGCATGTTGCCCCTTCCAGAACCAGTGTGGGAGACACCCACTCGAGAGACTGTTGCCGTGCACTCCCCACGACCAAGCACAGGGCATGTTGCCCCCTCAAGAATCAGTGTGGGAGACACCCACTTGAGAGACTGTAGTCCATCACTCCCCAGGACAAAACACAGGGCATGTTGCCCCCTCCAGAATCAGTGTGGGAGACACCCACTCAAGAGACTGTGGCCTTGCACTCCCCAGGACCAAGCACAGGGCATATTGCCCCCTCCAGAACCAGTGTGAGAGACACCCACTTGAGAGACTGTAGCCCATGGCTCCCCAGGACAAAGTACAGGGCATGTTGCCCCCTCCAGAATCAGTGTGGGAGACACCTACTCAAGAGACTGTGGCCTTGCACTCCCCAGGACCAAGCACAGGGCATGTGCCCCCTCCAGAACCAGTGGTCTTGTTTCCGCATCCTGCTGAGGTGCTCCCCTCCCCCAAGGTGCCTGCCTATTTACCAACTGATGCCCCTGCAGTGTTCTTTCCGTTTTGACGCAGGTGACAAGTGGGGCCTTGGACTTTGCACTGTGGCCATGTGGCCCACGCAAACTGAGGACTGGTCAGTGTCCCTTTTTCTGTAGATTTTTAGATATCTGTAACATTGGCTACGTTATTTTTAAACTGTGTTGATATTATTACACTCACTTTAGTAAATTATTTTTGTCCTTGCATTATTCAGCCAATTTAGGGGGGGTAACTTACTTTCTTGTGCATCTGGTTGTGTTTATGGGGTGTGTGTATGGGGTCTGCGTTTTGTGTGTGTGTGTCAGTCTTGTTATCCTCCCCCTCCCTTGTGTGCTAGGTGGCTTTACTCACCGTTGTTGTCTTTGCCAGTGTTGGTGTTCTTGGTGGAGCAGAACATAGAATATCATTGGAAATACATGCAGTTCTGGTTCCATGGCGGCGTGGTTTTTCCCTGTGTCTCAAATGGTGAGTCCTTTCACTTCTGAGCTCTGTTTCCGCCAGGCTTTTGATGACGTTGGTACCGCACCAGAAAAGGTGGTGATTTGCAGGGCCTTAATATGGTGGGCTGAACATTGACTTCCGCCTGGCTGTAGGTGGCTACCGCCGTGGTGGCTGTTGTTTCTGCCCTGGCGGTCATTGTGGTGCATTGGCTGTCTTTCGGAGATCTTTCCGACGTGGTCATTATTTGACGGTAATTACCGCCGGGCTGTTGGTGGGATTACCGCCACTTTATCACCGACCGCCAGGGTCGTAATGTGGGCCTAAATGTTGAATCTTCACCAAACGGAGAAAGTATCTCTTAAATAAACAGATTAATTGTGTCTTTGTTTGGTGGATATTTCCTTTCATTCACATACATACAGCAACAACCACAAAAAATGGTCAGAACAAAAGGGTGGAAGTTATAGGTGATTTGGCGTTCTTGCATATTCTGAAATAAATGAAAGTTGGGACCACACGCTCTGCACTCAGATTACATGCTTGCTGTGACAGAAATAGCTTTATTACAATCAAGGATGGATTTTAGATCACTTGGAAATTAACAGATATTTAATTTCAACTGGAGTACTAGTTATGGACATATTTGTAAGATCTTCACATTTAGGTTTACTTTCTGTGAAATTTGTGTTGCTACCAAAATGGAAAACCATATAAATTTGGCTTGGCAAGAACTCTTCATGGCAGCAACAGCCACGCACCTGTTTTTGAGAAATGGCAAGAGAAGATGGAAGAGCTTGTACTTAATTTGGCACCCTCAAATAAGCTGAAGTAATTAAAGGTTAGAACCAACTCTCTGCACTCAGAGCAGGCAAAGTGTACAAGGAACACATGTGTTTTTGCCGTATCAGCCAGGACAAAAGAGACTGAGATCTCCTAAGCCAATGCAAGGCATTTGCCTTATCTAGGATTTCAGATCATTTGTGAATTTACAGAGCAGGAGCTTGAACATGGTCAGCTGCTACGTCCATATGTGTAAGTTCTTCCTCTTGAGGTTTCATTTTTGTAAGTTGAGCACCTTTGCCAAAATGGTAGATTGCATATAAATTTCTCAAAAAAAGTGCCCAATTTTGAGTCAAATGTCCACAAAACAGGAGTTCTTCCTAATGCTTGATTAGTAAGTGCCTCCTCTTTGGGCGAATATCTAGTGCATTAGCACCACCACATTTATGTGAAAGACTATACAGGGATGTGTATGGCTGAATTTTCTATCACGTATTCTTCCTAAAATATACATTAACAGTGATTCATGACTTAATATTTAACCTCATTCAAACAAGTGGATGTGTACATAGAGTTCAATTATAGTCACTATAAAGGCACATGCAGCTGCAGTGGCCATATTAGAACTGGATAAAAAAACATTGCCAATACATTCAAAGACAGCTATGTTGGATACAGGTGAATTCAAGGTAGCAATCCTCAAATGCATTTTTAATATTTATAGAAATTCTGTTCAAAGATGGGTGCTGTGGATGCACACAAATCTGTACTGAATATCTTTGAATGGGATTTGCTCATATATTACACACCGAGTCCTGAGTGCCTGAGTGCACACTCAACAGTGGCCTTCTTTGTAGGTGTGATGATATGTAGTTTGTTTGCTTTGATTAATAGAAACCATCACAAATAACAATGAATAAAAAACCAAATACAATTTTTTTTAAATGAGTCAACAAGTTTAACTTAGACCTACGAAACACCCAATAAACATATTTATCATAATTACATTGTTAGAAAAACTACTGCCAATATAAACCAGTGTAAGATATTTGCAGAAGTATCTGCATAGCCGCCTCATTTATCCCCATAGGCAATGCAACATAGTAATATATAATATGTAGCACTTAGAGATCATAGACCAATAGTATACATGAATTATTTAATTGACTGTCAATACAGTTTGTCCAGTGGCATCCTAACACAGGCATAATCCATAAATTTTATAAAATCACACAGGAGTTGCTGATTCTTTCAACTTAGGCATTGAGTCAAAGCTGCCCTGCATGATCTCATTTGCAAACTATTAAAGTACATGCATTTAAAGTATTTACGTGCATCAAACAAGCATACAAAATTTGATTACCAATTCTTGTTTATACCCCATAGACAACACATTTGTGTTGGCCAAGTGCATTTCCAAGATGGGATCATGTCTTTTATGGGAAGATCTCCCATTATTGACCTTGTGAACTTTAACCTAATATAATAAGCATACAGAGAAGTCAAGTAAGACTGTGGGTGTAAGCAGTCATAAGAATTTATAAGCATCTATGCACAAGTGTTATTTGTGAATTGATTTTTATCCTGAAGTTGAGAAACAAGTATAACTGACCTGTTTATCCCTGCTTAAAAGAAGGACTTGATGGGGCAGAATCCCATGCAGAATACAAGTACTCTCCTCAAGAAGTATTTATTTGACTACTTCCAACGTTTTGCCAAACAAGAGAGGCCAGGGAGGGCTAAGGCAAAACCTGATTTAGTAGGCCAAATTCCAGGTGAATCTGTGACTGACTACTATTGGGTTGGTGTCTGAAAAGATGTCTATAGATATTTGCTTGAAGTGTCTCTAAAAGCTTTGAGTCATGCCCACACATTATTTCTGACTCATAATTAAGAGATGGTATACATTTAGGGGGTGATTCTAAGCTTGGCGGGCGGCGGTAGCCGCCCGCCAAGCGGGAACCGCCAGAAGACCGTACCGCGGTCAAAAGACCGCGGCGGTCATTCTGGGTTTCCCACTGGGCTGGCGGGCGACCGCCGAAAGTCCGCCCGCCAGCCCAGCGGGAAACACCCTTCCCACGAGGACGCCGGCTCAGAATGGAGCCGGCGGAGTGGGAAGGTGCGACGGGTGCAGTTGCACCCGTCGCGAATTTCAGTGTCTGCAAAGCAGACACTGAAATTCTTCGTGGGGCCCTCTGACGGGGGTCCCGGCAGTGCCCATGCCATTGGCATGGGCACTGCAGGGGCCCCCAGGGGCCCCGAGGCACCCCCTACCGCCATCCTGTTCCTGGCGGGAGACCCGCCAGGAACAGGATGGCGGTAGGGGGTGTCAGAATCCCCATGGCGGCGGAGCGCGCTCCGCTGCCATGGAGGATTCTCAAGGGCAGCGGGAAGTCGGCGGTACAACGCCGACTTTCCGTTTCTGGCCGCGGCTGAACCGCCGCAGTCAGAATGCCCAGCGGTGCACCGCCAGCCTGTTGGCGGTGCTACCGCCGACCTCCGCCATGGCGGTAATTACCGCCAGGGTCAGAATGACCCCCTTAGCCTCCATTGCCTTGAGAAGAGGAAGCAATGTTGGTCTTCTCAAGTTAGACTCAAATGATTTAAATGTGGCTAGGAGTGAACTTACTTTTTGCTTTAATACTTGCAAATATGGGTAAACTGAAGTTGTCAACCAAAATGACTCCTAAATATGTGTATGTGCTGGTGCTATCAAAATTTTCCTCCAAATGCCAAGAAAACTTCCTTTTCCTCCATTATTTACCAAAAATCATGACTTTTGTTTTAAATATTTATTTCCAACACATTGCTTCTGGTATATGCAACAAAGGTGGCTATCCAACATTGCAGGCCTATCAGTCTCCTACTGAGCCAAACAATATAATTGGCATATTGAACACTAGTCATAGTAGTACAGGCTAACTGCAGTGGATTTGAGTGTCCTAAATGCAAACTACAATTGAGATCTGAAACATATAGGTTAAATAAAAGTGGTGCAAACACACAGCCCTGTTTTAGATCGTCACTTGTATACATTTTTACTGTTGTGGTTGAGCCTTTTCCCAATTTTACTTTCACCCAGGTATTATGGTACAGAAGCTGAATGGTGTGAAGTAATACTAAGGCTATTCTTCATTGGTTTACTGTAGCCCACAAAGCTCACTGTGAAACCTTATTAAATGCAAACTTTAGCTCTATGAAGCATGAATCAAATGAAAATTTGCTTTGAAGAGAGTCCTTGATAATCATTCAAAGGACCATAAGCTTTATTGATCTACAAGTACCTTTTTGAAATCAAGCACCCAGTGCTAAGGGTCCATTAATAAGAGGTTAGAACAAATTTTAGCCTCAAAATCAATTAAGCCTGTATTTGGGCGGTTTATCTGTTTTGCTGCTTTTATTGATGGGATGCAATATGGTACTTCATCAAGAGAATGGGATTATATTGCCAGCCAGACAAGAATGAAATAAAATGCAGACGATAGTTGACCAAAGCTCAGACTCAGCTTTGTATAATGCTATTGGTAGGCCATTCGGGCCGGGTGCCCAATATATTTTACCCTCTTAAATAACTTGCTAAAGTTGTGTTGAAGTATAACTAAGCTGGCCTAGTTTTGAACTTTTTTTTTTCAAAATGGTGTGACATAAAATCCTCAAGAGTTAGTGTGCAATACAATTGTTCAATGTGCTTCGACCATGTTAATCCTGACATGGTTGCAGTGCACAGTCTATGGTGTCCCTTCCTTCATATCCATTCAATTGTTATCCATTTATGGTTTGTGTAGTCTGCTTTAACATTTATAATGGGTTTCTTGTACGTTGACCTGATTATCATTATTATCTGTATCCGTGATTTGGATAATGGCAAATGGGAGTTTTCTAATAGCTCTTGTATAATTTACGCTTTTCTTCCCTTAAAGTTTTAGAGAACCATTTATTTATTATATGTTTAGAGAGCAGGCCAGTCACCTTAAGTGGCATTAAAGCTATACATTTATCCAAACACTTTACAAGAAAGGAAGACTAAGCGTTTACAATCCTCCAAGGTGGACCATCCCACAGTAACCACGTCTGTAAGGACTGCTTTGAATATTAGGTAATGGGTACTAGATTTGCTTCTTTTCGTAGAAAACGTTTTAACAAATAAGCATAGGATTGTGTTGGTGTGTTGGCAAACTATTTGCCATCACTCTCGTGTTTTCTGAACCAGTTTTTGTTGGCTTTTAGAACCCCGCACGATGTGCCACTGATAACTTGTACTAAGTGCAAATTTTCTCTCTTTTAAACATGAAAAACATGGCCTTTTTTTGTAAGTCTCTATTAAAATAGTACTACGTGTACCCAGGACCTGTAAATTTAATACTAATAGTGGTTCTGCAGCACTGATTTTGCCACCCACTTAGGTAGTAGGTAGTAGCCTTTTAAAACACGCCTTGGCCTTGCGTTTGCAGACTGTGTGAAGAGTTTTAAAATGCAATTTTGACCTGGCAAAATAAACATTTTGCTAAGCTTAAACTTTACTTTTTCGTACATATACACCACCCCTATGTTAGGCCCTGCAAATCCCAGAGGGCACGGTGTAGTGTATTTAAAATATTGGACATGTACTTTTAAGTTTTACATTGCCAGGTATTGAAACACTCTTAAATTTGTGTTTCACTACTGCAAAGTCTACCTCTCCTATAGGATAACATTGGGTTATCAAATTGCATTTAATAAGTGATAACTTTCAATTGGAAGCAAGTAGGAATGTTGAGTTTGGTGTCTAAATAATTGTAATTTATAACCTTCCTTAATGGTAAATTCTGATTTTAAGTCACAATTCTGAAAATGTAGCTTTTGGAAAGTTAGTATTTTTTTCTCCTAACCATTTGGTACCTGCAGCCTGTATCCTGGGTCACATGAAAAGATGTAATGATAGTTGGTCTTTGTGTATTGCTCCTAGAAAGTGAGACAAAGGAGGAATAGATGTTTAAAAGGATGGGTCATTTTTGGCTTGAGAGGGGGAAAACCTGTCACCTACCATATTTGCACATCACAAAAACTATCCCTCAGCATACCCACCAAGGGTTTCATGACCATCTATTGTTCCCCCAGACAAGCTCGGGCAAGGGCAGTGAGGCAGGAAATTCCAACCACCTCTGCGGGTGGAAACCTCTAAAAACATCTACCACTTCAAAGTGGTCACCAGGTATAAACATTGAACCCAACCCTTCAGTACAACTCTGGACCTGTGGAAGTCTCAGAATGGCTACTGCTCTGCTGCAAGGAGGACTGCTACTCTCCTGCCATGCTGCCTGAGTGAGAATGATTGGACCTGCATATTGAACCCAGGACCATCAGAATGACTACAAGGGCTACTTGGGTGGCCTCCGGATCAGCGCCTCAGGGACTGAAGTAACTCCCTCTCTCTTGACTCTATCTGTCTGCTGTGAGTCCTCACCACTAAAGTGATGCCCCTACAGCCCTGGACTCTTGGAAGTGGTGAAAGAGGTGCCTTGCCATCCCAACTGTGGTCCTCACCAAATCTGGCACAGGGCCCCGTAGAGCCTCGCCACTCAGATGCTAGCCTCAAAAGAATCAATGCCAAGCTATGCACAGCCTCGCAAAATCTCACCACTCAGCTGCCAGCCTTATTGAATCAACACCATTTCATGCAAAGCCTCGCAACCCTTGCCACACAGCTTCATTTGAACCAAGTCAGCTTCATCGCAACGTAACGCAGAATCTCACATTGCGAATCTCGCACTCCTCGAAACCAACACTGGACAACTCAAAGCCTTGCAAAGCAATGCAATGCAGATTGCACACCAGGATTTAAGGTACTTTGCTCAGGGGGCATCACTGGATTTCTGTAGCTACGTGCTCCATCGCAGTTGGCCTGAACATTTGACTTTGTCCCAGTCAGAAACGACCATATAACCACAGTTGGCACTTTGTGCTTTTCTGCACTATTTTCACCTAAATCTTTAAAATTGCATATCTTCAGTTCTACTAATTGGATTTTTGTCTTATTGGTCTCAACTACTTTATTACATTTTATTGTATTTTTCTATGTTGCTGTGGCATTTTTATTTTGCTGTGTTTTCTCTTTTTTACCGTTGGAAAGTTGTTTATTAGCTTTTTCAGGTAAATACATACATTTAGTAGTAAGGCCACAATCACACATATGGTCTAGTCAAGGTCCCAATAAATTAATCCTTGCTCAACCCTTGGTAGCTCGGCTTAAGAGCAGTCAGGCTTCACTTAGAAGACAGGTGTGTGAAGCATTTAATATCAACAAAACAATAAATGAGTAAAATACAACAATCAATAAAAATCCAACACCAATTTATAAAAATAGGAGATATTTCTATTTTTAAAATGACACGAAAATGATAAAAATGCAATGCATAGAACAGGCTATATGAATTTTTAAAAATTAAGGACCTGATTTAGATCTCAGTGGGGGGAATACTCTGTCACAAACGTGATGGATATCCCATCAGCTGTATTGCAATCTCCATAAGGTATTTTAGCATCATAATATGACAAACTGGATATCTGCCACATTTGAGACAGAGTATTAACCTCCCCTGAGATCTAAATCAGGTCCTACATCTAAAAAATGTGTTTTCTAGTGCTGAAAACGAAAAGCCCTACCCACAGTTATCTGGTCAAAGTTGAAGTTTGAGGCCGACCCTGATGGAGCCCAAGTTGGATACATTGAATGGAAGGCCCAAGGTCAAAATTTTACCTTCGCACTTAGGGCCTGATTTAGATCTTGGTGGGACTACCAACATCCCACTGCGGAAGCGGTCCCAAGTACTCCGTCATGCTGATGGAGTTCAAACCATCTTATTTAGATCACTCTCCGCCCACGTTGACGGAGTGTAGTATGCATTGTGAGCATATGCGGTCCTAGCGCTGCAGACTCAATTGCTGGCATATAGTACTCTGTCACCGTCGGGGCTGTGGGATTGCGCTGACCATATTTACCCAACACAGTCATGCTGGAGGTGTACCAGCGGTGGTCCCCTCACAGTCCATCATGGGACACGTTCAGTATTGTACTATGGCTGTGGCTATTGGATGGATGCTAGCAGCACATATTGGCCAATTGTGAACAATACTATTTTCGAGACGGGCCACTCACCTGAAAAGCAGGATGTCTGTAGGGGCGATGGTATGCTCCCGACTTCCTGGAACACCTCTCAGCACTTCCTGGTGGACACAGAAACCCAGGCAGATGTCACAAAAGGAAAGGGGGAGTGAAAGAGAAAGAGACAAAACACTGCACACTGCCATGTCTTGCCAGTCCAGCCAGGCACCCTGTATCTTCGGGGGGCAGGTCGTTGTTGACAGAGTGATAGTAGAGTTAGTGCACTCAACTTCCTTGAAACTGAATCTCCCTTTCTGATATGGGCACAGGAGCGGTAGATGAACACCGGGATGCTCCAGCACTTTTATTGGATAATAATAACTGTTGGCACAATTACTAACACTGCGTTACCAAAAACCCAAACTGAGTACAATAACAATAAGTACTGTGAGACTAGGGCTGGCTTCATAGAGATTCACTGTTGCACACTACAATTCGAACTGTGGTTGCACTTATCATGCACAAGAAAGACAAACAAGGGCATTAATTATATATCACATATAACTTTCCTGCATGCATAGGGTTAAACTAAAAGGAACAAAAACAATCCAAGAAATACAAATGTCCACTCTGTGTTTAAACAGATAGGGTGGCGCATTTGTTTTTGGTTTCATGGTGTGTGTGAAAAACCCTTCAAAATCAAATTCCTTAAACCTGAAACACAGGCATGAATGACACAATTTAAATCCAAGAGGTATGCTATTAGAGAAAGAAAAGTCACGTACATGCTCTTTTAAAATTGCGCTGTCACTTTTTGTGGTACTTGAGCTCAAGCAGATTTCCTGAAGCACATTTAGGCAAGTAACTACAATAATAATGTAGAATGTTCAGAAATGCATTTATCTCTTCAAGATAAGCATTCTGCCAAAATACGAGGTCTGAGATACACCAGCTGTTCTAGGAAAGCGTGGCACACAAAGAACAAACTCCCTGGAGAATACTAGTCACTTAGCTGCAGTCTTTTCCGGAGTGCTGGATGAATGCCTGGCGTCAGCTGGTACAGGAACGAAGAAAATAATTGCCTCAAAAGTCCTGAATACGAGGATGACAGAAGGGGCTGGACTGCCAAATCAGATGCTGAGATCAGGAAGCAAAACAAAGCCAAGCAAGGAGGCATGCTTCACTCTGCTATTTATAGCCAATCAGGAAAGCAGTTGTGTTTCCACATGTGGATGAGTCACCACACCCAATTAGAAGCACATATCTAGACCACACCAAATTAGAAGCACATGTCTACACCTGCTCACATTAGCAAACAAGCATTGGTAAAACAAGCATTGATAAAACCAATTGTGAAACACAGCACATCATGTTTTCTTAGAAACATGAAAGTTCAACCAAGAACAGAGATATGATTTAACCCTAACCCTGGGGATGCTGACAGATAACACAGGAGGCACCTTGGGGATTCCTGACAGTCCTTCCCACCAAGGACCCTCTCAAAGGGCGGGGCTTGGAAGGGTGCAGGAGATGAAAGTTTTTAGTAAGACATGGAGCATGAACTGTGGACGCGGGTTCCCAGGAATTGTCCTCAGGCCCATAGCCTTTCCAAGCCAATAAATAGTGTAGAACACCACGGACGTGCCTGGAGTCAAGAATTGTGGCCACTTCAAACTCCCATTGACGTGTACTTTTACCAGGGGAGGTGGTGGGGGATCACAGGTATCAGGGGAATAGGGACGGAGTAACAACACATGAAACACAGGGTGTACCTTGAAATCATCTGGCAATGTCAGTTCTACTACCACTCAATTGATGATTTTGGCAATAGATTAGGGGCCTAGAAATCGGGGGTTTAATTTTCTGTATCCTGCAAGATAGAGATTTTTTGATGACAGCCACACCTGATCTCCTATCTGATAAGAGGGAGCAGGCCTCCTTCTTTTGTCTGCTTGTTTTTTTACTTGAGCATGGTAGAGTTTTTAATGGCGTTGTACTTGTTTTTGAAACTTCTGTAACTCTTTATGGTGTTTCTGTACTGATGGGACTCTTGTGGATGTTTGGGACCCAGTTATAGGTATCATTCTTGGCTATAGACCAAACAAACAGTAAAATGAGGATACTCCTGTAGCCATGTGGACACTGTTGTTATATACAAATTCAACAAGAGGTAAAGCTTATCCCACTCAGTAGATCATGTGTCAATGTAACATCTCAGGATTTGCTCCAGCGATTGGTTTGCACGTTCCGTCTGCCCATCCATTTGTGGATGATATGCAGAGGACAAGCAGACGTCCATACCGACAGAGGAGCAGAAGCAATGCCAAAACCGTGATATAAATTGGGGGCCACAATCGGAAACAATTGTGGTGGGCAACCCATGAAGCCGTACAATGTGTTGGACAAACAAATCAGAGAGCTTGGAAGCCGTAGGGAGGCATTTTAATGGAACAAAATGGTTTTAATGGAAGAAAATGGGCTATTTTAGTTAGGTAATCTACAACCACCCTTATGATAGTGTGTCCATTGGAAGCTGGGAGATCAGAAATAAAATCCATACTTATGGTATGCCATGGGGTCACCGGAATTGGCATGGGAAGTAATAATCCTGTGGCTGGAGTATGTGGGGTTTTAGCCCAAACACAGGTGGAACAAGTCTGGACGTAGCTTCTGCCATCCTGCACAAGTGTGGGCCACCAAAACCATCTTTGACAGAGATCTAACATCTTTTTCTCACCCAGGTGACCTGCGAGGACAGAATCATGTCCCCAATGTAACACTGTATCCCGTAATTCTTTGGTAGGGACATACAACTGCTCAGCATGGTACAGTAAACCCTCTTTATCATGCACATCAGTTGAACAGGGAACCTTGTGTTGGGCTACTCGTATTTTCTCAAAGAACTCTTGGGAAGTGCACACACCCATGATTTCTTCTGTGGGTATAATGCTTCTGACCTGTTCTAGAGCAACATCAGAGGAGAAACCCATTCTAGACAACATGTCTGCCTTTTGTTGTGTAGTACCGGGCCTAAAGGTGATTATGAAGTCAAACTCATTAAAGAATGGAAGCCAGCATAATTGACAAGGTGTCAGGGCCTTGGTCACTTGAAAAAACAGTAAATTACGGTGATCTGTGTAAATAGTTACGGTGTGTCTAGCTCCTAGTAGGAGGTGACGCCAATCCTGGAAGGCCAGCTTAATGGCCAGAAGTTCCCGCTCTGCCACCATGTAATTTTGCTCTGCAAGTAGCAATTTCTTTGAGAAGTAAGCTACTGGATGGAAATGCCCAAACTCAGGATCTCGTTGGGGCAAGACACCACCCACTGCCATTTGGGAAGCGTCTGCTTCCATGAAAAATGGCTGAGCCGGGTCGAGATGATGGAGAATGGGTGCTTCAGAGAATGTGTTTTCAAGATGTTGGAAGGCCTTCTCAGCTTCTGCATCTCAGAGGAACCTAACCCCCTTTCGTAGGAGACGAGTTATGCGAGATACCATGGTAGAAAAGTGGGGTATAAATCTCCGATAAAACTGTTGCACTTCCTTGATGGATCTTGGGGCCACCCAATCCAGGATGGCCTGTACCTTGGACCTATCAATGGAAATTCCATCAGGAGTGATCACATATCCCAGGAATTATACAGTTTTAGCGTGAAAAACAAATTTTTCCAGCTTGGCAAAGAGATGATGCTCACGAAGCCATTGTAAAACCGCTCTTACATGCCCAATATGTTCCTCAGTGGAAGACAAATAGATCAAAATGTTGTCTATGTATACCACTACACAGATATCCAGAAACTCCTGCAGCACTTCATTGATGAAAAATTGAAACGCTGCAGGAGGTTTACACAACCCAAAGGGCATCACTGTGTACTCAAAGAGTCTGAATTTAGTTCGGAACGCCGTCTACTGCTCATCCCCCTTCATCACTAAGATCAAGTGGTAGGCGCCCCGGAGATTAAGTTTAGTATAAATAGTCGACTGAGGTACCTGATCTAAAAGTACTGGGCTCAACGGAAGTGGATACCGATTTTTTATGGTCACTTTGTTCACTGCGCCATAATCTATACAAGTGCACTGCTCGCGATTGTTCTTAGGCACGAAGAACAAAGACGATGATACTGGTGACATTGAATGACGAATGAAACCCTTATCCAATAGATCATCCAGGTAGTCTTGCAGGTATCAGTTCTAAGGCTCAAAAAGAACATACACCCTACTACATGGTAGCGTTGCCCCTGGAATCAAGTCTATACAGCAATCGTATGACCTATGTGGCAGCAGCTGGGTGGCATTTTGTTCACTAAAGACATCATGGAAGTCTTTATATGGTGCAGGAATGGTCAGTGTGTCGTCCAGCTTGGTAGCTGTACTATGTGTGGACCCACAATGCAAGGGTGTCACTAGTAATGGTTTGTCTTGGTAACAGGAGTGCCAGCAATGTTTAGAGTCTAATGTCACTGTCCTTGCTGCCAAGTCAATTTAGGGATTGTGTAACTAAAGCCAGGGTATCCCCAAAATGGCTCCAAATGCTGGGGTATCTATGAGGTCAAACTGAATTTGTTCTGTATGGTTGTTTGCACAAAGCATGGACAAGGGTGTTGCTTGATAAACGATAAGCCCGGAGGACAATTCTGAGCCATCCACGGCTCTGACTGGTTCAGGGACGTCTTTTCTGACAGTTGTAATATTTAGGTTTTTAGCCAAACCCAAGTCTAAAACGTTTCCGGTAGCACCAGAGTCAAGCAATATGGGAATGACCTTACGAACCTGAGGGGACAATACTAATGTCACAATGAGAGTTAGATGTCGAGGTACTGGACTAGTGGTATTAGCCAGATGATGTGAGACCATAGTGAAAGAAGCGCTCGATAAAATGGTCTCAGAAGTTATCGAGCCAGTTAGTTTTTCGCCTGGTCAGGATGAGAGAATTCAGGCCCTGTTACCGCTCCGATGGCTTCCTTTGGAGCAGTAGGCTTGTTAGGACATTCCTGAGCAAAATGCCCTGCCTTACCGTAGTATAAACACAGTTTCAGTTTTTACCTACGTTCTTTCTCTTCCTTAGATAGGCGGCCCCGCACACTGTCAATTTGCATGGGCTCAGGTGTGTAATGAGTGGGAATAGTGGACTCCTTTTTCTCAGTTTTGAGCACCACTAAGCGTGAGTAACCCCAGAATATTTCTCCCTTACGTTCACTCAAGCGGTGATCCAATTGTACCACCAGGTCAATGAGCTCGGAACTCTCTGTAGGAGGTTCCACAATTTGGGCTAGAACATCTTTGAGATCGTCCCGAAGGCCACGATAGAAGAGGTAGGTCCTTTTCTCCTCAGGCCACTCGGTCTCTGCCACCAACTGATTGAAAGAGGTGATATAGGATAGTAGATCCTTGTTTCCCTGGGGCAAATTCAGCAACTCATTGTCACTGGCTTGCACGAAGAGATGTTTGGCGAACAGTTTCCGCAAGGCTTCCTTGAAACGGTTGAAATCATACAGTATAGGGTCATTGCGCTCCACCAGCAGAATAGACCAATTAGCTGCATTGCCTCCCAAATAAGAGATAATGAAAGCAACCTTTGCAGTATCATTGGGGAATGCAGCTGCCCAACACAAAAACTGTAGCTGACACTGGCTAAGAAAAATGTTGAACTTGTCACTATCTCCAAAAAACCTTTCTGGAGGAGCTAAGGGCACAGCGGTTGGTGTTGTGACCATTACCTGCATGGGTTGTGTGGTGGAAGTCATTGGGCCTTAATCAGGTCTAGGAACATGATTAGACGGGTCAAACCGAGGGGCCTGTAGTACTGGAGATCTTTGTTTTAGTTTGACTCCTCCCCACGGGTGTCTTGTGTTTTAAACTGCTGTAGTTCAGTGTGCAACTCCAGGTTCTCTTGCTTTAAGGAAATAACTCCCTTCTGTAATCCTGCTAGGGCCCTAGTTAAATCTAATAAAGATGGAGCATCCTGATAAGCTGGTAATGCCTGTGCTAAACCTTTGAACGTACCCATTGAGGAATCCATCGCCCAGGCAGCCCTGTATGTTGTGGCTTGGCTTTATGTTGGGACAGGCCACTCACCTGAAAAGCAGAATGTCTTCAGGGGCCAATTGTATGCCCCCGACCTCCTGGAACACCTCTCGGCACTTCCTGGTGGACACAGAAACCCCGGCAGATGTCCCAAAAGGAAAGGGGGAGTGGAAGAGAAAGAGATAAAACACTGCCACGTCTTCCCGGTCCAGCCCGGCACCCCGTATCTTCGGGGGGCAGGTTGTTGTTGACAGAGTGATAGTAGAGTTTGTGCACTTAACGTCCTTGAAACTGAATCTCTCTTTCTGATATGGGCACGGGAATGGTAGATGAAGACCGGGATGCTCCAGCACTTTTCTTGGATAATAATAACTGTTGGCACAATTACTAACACTGCATTACCAAAAACCCAAACTGAGTACCATAACAATAAGTACTGCAACACTAGGGCTGGCATCACAGAGATTCAATGTTTCACACTACAATTAGAGCTGTGGTTGCACTTATCATGCACAAGAAAGACAAACAAGGGCATTAATTATATCACGTATACCTTTCCTGCATGCATAGAGTTAAACTAAAAGGAACAAAAACAATCCAAGAAATACAGATGTCCACTCTGGGTTTAAACAGTTAGGGTGGCACAGCTTGGTTTGGTTTCACTGTGTGTGTGAAAATCCCTTCAAAAGCAAATTCCTCAAACTGAAACACAGGCATGAATGACACAATTTAAATTCAAGAGTTAAGCTATTAGAGAAAGAAAAGTCATGTAAATGCTCTTTTAAAATTGCACTGTCACTTTTTGTAGTACTTGAGCTCAAACAGATTTCCTGAAGCACATTTAGGCAAGTAACTACAATAATAATGTAGAATGTTCAGAAATGCATTTGTCTCTTCAAGATAAATACACCAGCTGTTCTAGTGAAGCGTGGCGCTCAAAGAACAAACTCCCTGGAGAATACTAGTCACTTAGCTGCAGTCCTTTCCGGAGTGCTGGCAGAATGCCTGGTTTTCAGCTTGTACAGGAATGAAGAAAATAATTTCCTCAAAAGTCCTGAATACAAGGATGACAGCAGGGGCTGGACTGCCAAATCAGATGCTGAGATCAGGAAGCAAAACAAAGCCAAGCAGGGAGGCATGTTTCACTCTGCTATTTGTAGCCAATCAGGAAAGCAGTTGTGTTTTCACATGTGGATGAGTCACCACACCCAATTAGAAGCACATGTCTACACCACACCCAATTAGAAGCACATGTCTACACCTGCTCACATTAGCAAACAAGCACTGGTAAAACATGCATTGACAAAACCAATCGTGAAACACAGCACATTATGTTTACTTAGAAACATGAAGGTTTAACCAACAACAGAGATATGATTTAACCCTAATCCCTGGGGATGCTGACAGATAATGCAGGAGGCACCTTGGGGATTTCTGACAACTATAAAACACACCCCATTTCACACCATGATACTTTGCCATTCCACTGCAGAACAACATTTTGATGGTGAATTTGCCACTCACGAGACCTTTTACTATTTTTCATTTTTCATCAACTTTTGGGGCACTGGATAAATTTGTTAGTTACTCACTATGGCAGGGAGGAGGAATCCACATTTTACAGAGGGAGAATTGACAGTCATGATGGATGAAATTGTTAGAGTGGAGTCACAGTTGTTTGGAGCTCACATTCAAATTACAAATGTGGACTAGAATACTTGAAAGAGTGAATATTGTAGCAAACAATCTGCACACACAGGAGGAAATTAGGAAGAGGTGGAGCTGGTGGTGGTTCTCTTAGCCACCATGCCCTACAACTCTTTTCCTGGGAGGAGAAAGTCTTACAGATCCTTCATCCTGAAGACTTGACAGGAATCCCTCCTGGAGTGGAGACTGGTAAGCTGAACATAGCAATGTCTCACTAATCACAAATGTAGTTTTTGCCCTTAAGTTAGCTGCTCATAATGTTGTAAGACCCTTATCAAAACATATACATCTAAACTTAATTCATCAAAATATCTCGTTTCATCCAAATTACTAGCATCATGGTTGTATTTTTTTTAACAATGCTCAATATGTTTTGTCAGCACCTGTGTTGTTCTCCATGGATCATCCCTTATATTTGCCTAGTCTCTTGCTTAATTTCATTGTACGTTGTTGTACTTAAAAAAAACAGGTTTCAACTCCATCTATTTGCACATGAAAGAATAGCACTTGTAAGTGTCCTTTTCACCTGTTTACATCATTCACATATGTGTGAACATATTGTAAATGTGGGTTAATTTTCACTATAGATATTTCAATAGTTAAGTTTAACTCACATTTTCACAAGCATTGTCAATGATGTTTACAAATGACTACAATGACCATGATGCCCCGTTTTTGTCTCTGGAAAATAATAGTGCAATGTGATGTTGCTCACCCTCTCTTCTCTTCCATATATGCACATGTGCCAAAGTGTCATGCATTTATCATTCACCATTTCATGCTATGTTTGAAAATGTCATTTGTTGTGTTGATCTAGTATGAATATGTTGTCACTTTCTTTTTACTGCATTGAATTGATGTGGGCTAGCAAAGTGAGGCCACTAGGTACACTGTCAGCCAGACCACCATTGACCAAGTCTTGGACGCATTATAGAAGTCCCAGGACATCATGGCTCAGGTTCTTACAGAGCTCTGGGCATGAAGCAGGTGCAGAGGGAGCACAACGTACAGATGCAAAATCACAACTAATATTTGTGCTCTCTGACCTGGGTGATGTTTGACATTTACCATCATATGTGCAGAACTTTTCCTGTACCATCTACCCCTGTCTATGGTCATTCACAAAATACACCTTCCTCAGCCACAGACAGGAATGCCCTGCCACAACAGGAAACTGTTCCACCCACCCCAGTCCCTGCAACTGTACTGTAGACACCTCCACCCTAAAGGAAAGGACGTTCATCCAGACCACCAGGAGAGGATGGCAAGACCTCCACCTTCACCTTCAAGAGACACCAGACCCAATTTCCTCCAGCGTGTGTCTACCATTCACTCTGTGGACTATTTAATGGACACATTTACCTTTTTTGAGGACAGTTGTATTTAGTACATTGAACTTCAAACAATTTTAGCTCTTCAAAAATAGTTTCATCAACTATGATAGACTTTATTCCTCTTTTCGTTTTACTTTGGTTTTATGTTTCAAACTCTTTTTAGTTCATTTGTGTTAATAAAATTAACACAAAGTCAGACTGGTGTTGTATTTCTTATGGTATTTCCTTTTTTATGTCTTCCTTCCATCATAATTTTAAAAAGCTATTAATCAATAACATTGGAAAACAAAATACAATGTAACAATTAGGTTATGTGTTTCCCATTTAAAAACAAAATTGAAAAGACCCAGAAATCACAATATATTGTGTCATACATTTGTAGGTAACTATTCTTTGTCTAAATTTCAGATAATTTTTACAACCCATGCAGAACCCAAATATTCAGCCATTTAGAATTTGAAGCTCCAAGACCTTGACACCATGAAAGAAGGGGGAATAATCCAAATAAACATAATAAATAGGCAATCTATTATGTCATCAGCTGGAGCTAGACATCCTGTCTCGCAACAGGAATTCCACATTAATTACACCAACAGTCAAAATCACTGAAGTACTACATATTTTGGTCACTGGATCATTTCAATACACTGTGGTAGTATTATGAGGCACATCACAACCAACATTCAATAGTGTGCTACAAAAAGTTAATTTTACAGTGATGAAACACATCAACAGCTTCATACACTTAACACAAAATGAAGATTTAGCCAATGTGAAGGGAGAGCAGTATGTTATGGCTTCACATATACATGTGGCTAGAGCAAGTTAAGCAGCACATATTGTCTTGGTGGTAATATTCAATAGAAAGCAGGTATAATACAATCTCAAGAACTTTCATTCAATCTCTGTACAAGTTGTCTCTGTACAAGTTCTGTATATCCAAAGTGTTTGTCCGTCCCAGGATCAACACATGTTCCCTTTGTACTTTCCAATAGCAACATATCATTGTATATGTCACACCTTTGAAATGTCCAAATGAAGATGACATTGTGAAGGATCCTAAAACAGAACAACCAAGGAAAATGAGTGACTTCACATAAGGAAATTGACTCAGATTGTAAGTTAGGAGGACACAAGCAAAGATAATCAATGTCAATGTCAATAAACATAGTGGTCAATGTATCGAAACATTGATCAACAAACATCTTTGCCCTGGACTTTTCTAAACTAAACATTACTAATAAATTACTATCACAGACTGATATGTTCACTATGTTACAAGTTGTTCTGACAGTTGATGTTACAATATGCAAAGGTAAACTTAGACTCGGGTGAAGAAGTTGTCAATAACATCTTGACCTATGTCAATTTCTTCCTCTTCACCACTGTCATCTTCATTTGCCACTTCAACATCCTTACCTGGTGGCTCATCATGGTCTCCATCCTTTGTGATGATTGTTATGTTCTGTTGCAGGGCTATGTTGTGCAACATGCAGCAGTCAATCATGATTTGGCACACTTTATCGGGTAAGTAGAGGAGGGCTCCCCCCTTCCTGTCCAGACATCTAAATCTGGCCTTCAGGACCCCAAAAGCCCCCTCCACTGGCCTCCATGTTCTTCCATGGGAGTCATTGAAGCTGAGTTTCCCTGATGTTGTTTAGTGCTAACAACCATAGTCGGGTAGGATAAGCTCCTATAAGAAAGTAAAAACTATATTGAGCAAAAATATCTCATCCCATTGTACATTCCTAAACTGTGAATAAAGCAAATTATACTCATGTCACATTATACTTACCAACAAGCCAAGCCCTCTAAGGTCCAAGCTGTGACATTTGAAGGGGTACGGTGCTGTTCTGTAGTACAAAGGAATCATGTGTTGACCCTGGGAAACAGGCATACATACTTGAGATGTACAAATCAGGTAAGCAGACAACTTGCATATTGACTGAATAGTTCTTCTGATTGCTGTAGACCTGTTCCCTGGCCTGTGGTGGCACCAAGGCAATTTGGGTGCCATCAATTGCTCCAACCACATGCTGTATGCAATCTAAAGCATACAAATCTCCTTTCACATTGGCAAAATCCTGATGTCATGGAAAATTGGTGAAACTGTTGATGTGTCTCATCATTGAAGAAAGGACTTCTTGTTTCACACCACTGAATGCTGGTTGTGACATGCCTCCAGATACTGGATGTTGGAAAGATCATGTGCCTACAAAATGAAGTACTGCGATGATTTTTGCTATTGATGTACTTTCTGTTGTATTCCTATTGTGAGTTTGCCTATTCAATCTGATTTTTTATGATGTCCATTTCCTCCATGGTGGCAAGGTCTGGAAAAGTTTGGAAGAATTGAGGCTGTTGTTTTCTACCCCTATCCGGGTTCATATGTCTGCATGTAAGAAAAACAAATTATCACTTAAGATGGATCTAAAATACTGAGATAATCAACACGCATCTCCTGTCTTTGTAATACATATCTTTTTGTGACATATATGTACACATCATTGTGTATGATAATGCAACTTGGAATAACAATTATTTACATGTCTGATATGTGAAATAATACATTTGAAATGTATTATTTGCACATTATTATGTTTTTGTTATTACTTCAACTGGTGTATAAAATACACTGCACCACTATCGATGTTAAACACAGTAACATTTTACATTTTAATGTGCTAAATTTTGAAAAAAACTGTGTTGTACATATATTGGTAAACAAACTAGCCACCATTTTGAGTTGTGGTGACACACATTAAATTAAAAAATACACTGTTTCACATCCTGAAATGGCGGGCACCTGACCTTGATGTCAAGACATTAGCTATCTGATGACAGTCGGCGGAAGTAGACCACATAGTATGTGTAACACTTCATGAGGGACACAGCCATAGGTTAAGGTGTGTGATGGCCATGCACAAAAGCCAATTGCCTTGTCCACCTCTGTCTCGGATCGCTTATGCCATGTACTTGGACGCAGCATCTCCAAAAAAGCTCACTTGCCTCCTAACACTGCAGCCAACAACACCTCTTCCACTTTTCCTCCTGTTAGCAACCTCTGGAGCCAGAATGCTAAGCAAAGGAGGTGACAGGGCCCCTAACTTCTCCCCTGAAGAGTTGGAGCTCCTCACCACAGAAATCTAGTCCTTCTACAGCCAGCTCTATAGGAACCCAGAGGAACAGGCACATGTTTGAATGGGAAATGTTTTTCTATGCAACTTGTTTCTTCTTCAAACACAGGCTAATTTGTCCCGTTTTGTACATGAGTGAAGTGTTGTGATTGGAGTGTAGTGAACTGAATCATTTAGCTGTGGACATAATGAAGTTTGACATTGCTTGAAATATCTGTAAGTTCAAATGGAAAGTCAACTGGATGAATAAGCTGACTATTCAGTTTATTTTACTCACAAATCCTGATTTAATTTAACAAACTTCATGCTTCATACTTTCAGTGGCCAGTAGACATTATAACAGTAGCATAAGTGGAAAATGCAGTCCTATGCTGAAATTAGAGAAATGTAAAGTGCAAGCAGAAACTTTCAAATTATGGAGTTGGGTGATTTTTTTGTTCCTATTCTGAAAAATGAATATCTGTATGTTTTAGCCACGCCATGGTGTCACATATGGGGAAAGGTATATCCTGTGCTGCAAATAGAAATGATACAGGCTCTCATTCACCCATACAAGTATGTCCCATTACGACACACACTTGTTCATACATCACCAAAAACCATGCTCTCATTTATACACATGGCAGTCCTTCCATACTGCCGTTACTCAATGTATGTGTTTCTAGCCATAGTATCTGCCTCTTAAGACATTTGGCATTAAGCCAATATAGCTGTAAGTGGGTGTGTGCTCATATTGTACACGTTGTTTAGCTTTTAGTAGCTCAAAATGGTTTGTAATGCTCAGCAGTGGGTCTCACTGGACAGGTACAACTTTATGCAGGTGCAGGTGTCAGCTCCTCCCACCACTCTGGCTCAGGAAGACTTGTCAGCCTGATGATGGGCCATCAGAATATGCAGGGCACACCTCAGATCCCTTTGTGTGACTGTCTAGAGTGAATGCACAAACAGCTGAACTGCCGTCCTGACCCAGATGTGTATTCAGCAGACAGGCAAAGACACAGAATAATTAAGCAAGAAAATGCTCACTTTCCAAAATTGGCATTTTCAAACTCACAGTTCGAAAACCAACTTCACCAAAAGTTGTATTTTTTAATTGTGGGTTCAGAGACCCCAAACTCCATATCTGCTCCCAATGGAAAATGACACTTAAAAGATATTTCAAGGTAATTCCCATGTTAAAGTATGGAGGAGATAGTCTTTGGAAGAGTGAAAAACACATTTTGCAGTATTTCTCTATCAGTACATGCAACACACCAGTACATGTCCTACCTTTTAAATATACTGCACCCTGCCAGTACGGCTAACTTGGGCCTACCTTAGGGGTGACTTACTTGTAGTAAAAGGGGAAGTTTGGGCCCGGCAAATGAGTGCATGCGCCAGGTCGAAATGGCAGTTTAAAACTGCACACACAGATACTGCAGTGGCAGGTCTGATACACATTTAGAGGGCTACTCATGTGGGGGGCACAATCAGTGCTGGAGGCCCAATAGTAGCATTTGATTTGCTGGCCCAGGGCACATATAGTATACTTTACTAAAGATCTGCTAGTAATTCAATTATGCCAGTCATGGATAAACCAATAACCAAATACAATTTAGACAGGGAGCACTTGCATTTTAGCAATGGTCAGCAGTGGTAAAGTTCCCAGAGTCCTAAAACCAGTAAAAATGATATGCAGCACACAGTCAGAAAACAGAGGTCAGAGGCAAAACGTTTGGGGATAAACCTGCAAAAAGGGCCATTTCAAACAGGTATGCAGAGGTTGCTTGCAAAGATGGCCTCTGCACTGACCGCAGCCCACCAACCAGCCCGCCCTATGAGCCTACTCCTGTCCCTTCCTCACCCAAAATCCTACCTCCCTCCCCAATCCCAAGCACACTCACCTCCTTGCACCCACTACAATAGACAAAAGCCGAACACCCACACATAAACACAAAGACAGAAACATATGCAAGCATATACACATCCAACAATCACACACTACTGACACACAACATGTAGGTACCAAAATACCTACCACCACACACACCACAGCCACAACACCTACCACCACAGACATAACCACCATACCCACACCCATAACACCCACCATTACAGACAAAAGCAACACATCCACAACACCCAGCACCATAGACACTACAACCATACCAACACCCACCACCACAGGCACAACTACCACAGACATACGCACCCACACCACAACACCACAACACATGCAAACACTACCTGTTAGACATGGGGTCTTTGGTTGGAAGTCAGGTTATTCATTCTCCAAGCAAGGACCCTCACTCTAGTCAGGGCAAAAGAGAAACACACCCTGTAAACCCCGACTCACCCCTTGGTAGCTTGGCATGAGCAGAAAGGCTTAACCCAGAGACAATGTGTAAAGTATATGTACCAAAACACACAGTAATATAGTGAAAACACTACCTGTTAGACATGGGGTCTTTGTTTGGAAGTCAGGTTATCCATTCTCCAAGCAAGGACCCTCACTCTAGTCAGGGCAAAAGAGAAACACACCCTGTAAACCCCGACTCACCCCTTGGTAGCTTGGCATGAGCAGAAAGGCTTAACCCAGAGACAATATGTAAAGTATATGTACCAAAACACACAGTAATATAGTGAAAACACTACAAAATGACTCACACAAGGTTACATAATTAGCCAATACTTATTTGTACAAAACAAGACCAAAACGACAAAAATCCAACATACACAGGAAAAGTTATGAATGTTTAAAAGATTAAACTTCAATAAATCACCTAGAAACACAAATGCTTTGGACTGGTTGTATCACGGCGTTGTAACAGAGTAATTCCCAACAATCAGACACCAATGGCACTGGTCACAGAGTCACACAGACCCCCAGGCACAGTACCGTGTAAAAATGAGGAAACAAGCTAGTGCACGTCAGGGATCGTGGCGTCACTGGATCCAGTGCGGCATTGGTTCCAGTGCTGTGGAGCAAAGGAGTGGAGCCATCATAAAGAGGCATTAGGTCCTTGCTGTGGAGCGGTGGAGGTGAAGCACCTTTGGTGTGAAGCGTTGGATCCACGCACCTCCGGTGGAGTCAATATCTGGTGGTCATTGTGTAGTGCGGCGAAGTCGGCGTCACAGACGTCTGTGACACTGCACATCAAGACTCACGGTATCATGGACTTCGGCGAGGCTGCTGTGACATCGGGACTATGGAGCCGTCACACTCCAAAAAGGACCACGGCTTCAGCTGGAGACAGAGTTCGCAGAATCTGGCAACCGTGTCAGTTTGGAGTCGTCCAAAGTCGGTGCACTTGGTTTTTCTTAGTTTTCCACCACCTTCTCCTTTCAAGGGCCCAGGGACTGGATTAGGCACTTCTAGGCAGGGCAGGTGTCTCATTAGAGAGTCAAGGTGCTGGTAGAGGAAATCTTTGACAACCCTGACACTTCAGAACAGGGGGAAAGCTCAGTGCAAGCCCTTGGAGCTACCTCTCAAGCAGGAATATACCACAAAGTATAGTCTTTGTCCTCTTTCGCAGGCAGAAGCAGCAACTGCAGGAAAGCCCAACAAAGCACAGTCACAGGCAGGGACAGCATTTCTCCTTCATCTCTTCATCGCTTTTCTTGGCAGAGTTTCCTCTTGAATCCTTGAAGTAATCTAAAGTCTGGGGTTTGGGTCCAATACATATACCCCTTTCTTCCTTTGAAGTTGCCCAAATTCCAAGAAAAGTCTCTGTTGTTCACAGGATCCTTCCTTGCCCAGGCCTGGCCCCAGACGCACACCAGGGGATAGGAGACCATTGTGTGAGGGCAGGCACAGCCCATTCAGGTGTAAGTGAACACTCCTCCCTCCAGCCTATCCCAGGTGGCCTATCAGGATATGCAGGTTACAACCCAGCACCCTTTGTGTAACTGTCAGTCTGACCCAGACAAGGAATACACAAACAGGTGGAGTCACAGAATGGTTTAAGCAAGAAAATGCCCACTTTCTAAAAGTGGCATTTTCAAACTGACAACCTAAAAACCACCCTCTAAAAGGTGCATGTTTAAATTGTGAGTTCAGAGATCTGCTCTCAAAGGGAAACTGCACATTAAGGATATTTAAAGGCAGCCCCCCTGTTAACCTATGAGGAGAAAGGCCTTGCAGCAGCGAAAAACAAATTTGGCAGTATTTCAATGTTGGGACATGTAAAAACACACCAGCATATGTCCTACCTTTAACATACACTGCACCCTGCCCATGGTGCTACCTAGAGCATACCTTACATGTATCAAAAGTGAAGGTTTGAGCTTGGCAAGTGGGTACACTTGTCAAGTTGAATTGGCAATTTAAAACTGCACACAGAGACACTGCAGTGACAGGTCTGAGCCTTGTTTACAGGGCTACTCATGTGGGTGGCACAATCAGTGCTGCAGGCCCACTAGTAGCATTTGGTTTACAGGACCTAGTATCATTTGGTTTACAGGACCTAGCTCCTCTAGTGCTCTTTACTAGGGACTTACTAGTAAATCAAATATGCCAATTATGGAAGCCAATTACACAAACAATTTCACGTAAGCAGCACTTGCAATTTGGCACTGGTCAGCAGTGGTAAAGTGCCCAGTGTAACAAAAATAGCAAAACAGAGTCCAGCACACAGCAACAACCTGGGAAATGGAGACAAAAGGTTAGGGGAGACCATGTCAAGGATTCCAGGCATAACATGTGTCCCCCCCAGCTGAACGCGGGAATATCTATCCAACCTCATGGGAGTTCTCATCACTAAGGTGGAAGAATCTGGACAGATCATCAGCATTGGCGTGTTCTGTTCCAGGGCAGTGTTCCACCATAAAGTCCATACCCTGTAGGGAAATGGACCACCTCAACAGTTTTGGATTCTCAACCCTCATCTGCATTAACCATCTGAGGGGTCTGTGGTCAGTCTGAACCTGGAAATGAGTCCCAAACAAGTAGGGTCTTAGGTTCTTCAGCGCCCAGACCACAGCAAAAGCTTCATGCTCAATTGCACACCACCTATGTTCCCGGGGAAGTAACCTTCTACTGATGAAGGCTACAGGTTGATCTAGGCCCTTTTTATTTAGCTGTGACAACACTGCTCTCACTCCATCTAAAGCATCAGTCTGGCCTTACAAAATCTTGAGAGAAGTCAGGTGACTTCAGCATGGGTGCTGTGCACATGGCTGCTTTCAGGGCATCAAAAGCTGTCTGGCAAGACACAGTCCAGATCACTTTCTTTTGGTTGCTTCTTGGAAGTTAACTCTGTTAAGGGAGCAACAATTGTGCCAAACCCCTTAACAAACCTCCTATAGTAATGTGTGAGATCTAAAAAGGCTCTCACCTCAGTCTGGGTCTTGGGGGGGTTCCCAAGCCAGAATGGTGTCGATTTTAGGTTGTAGGGGTGCCACCTGGCTACTCCCTACCTAGTGCCTCAAGTACTCTACAGAACCCTGACTTATTTGGCACTTGCTAACCTTAATAGGGAGACCTGCCTTCTGCAGGGCCTCAAACACTTTACAGAGGTGCTGCCAGTTTTCCTCCCAAGTGGAGCTAAACACAGCAATGTCATCCAGGTATGCCGCACTTAAATCAACCAATCCAGCCAACGCCTGGTTAACCAGCCTCTGAAAGGTGGCGGGCATTTTTCATCTCAAAGGGCATCATCCTAAACAGATAGTGCCCATCTGGGTTAGAAGTGCAGACCTCTCCTTAGCCCCCATAGTCAGAGCAATCTGCCAGAGGTCAGATCAAACGTACTTAGATATTTGGCAGTCCCTAACCGATCAATTAGCTCATCAGCTCGGAGGATGGGGTGTGCGTCAGTCTTCGTGTCCGCATTGAGTTCCTGGTAATCCACACACAACCTGAGTTCTGGAGCTGCACCGGGAGCAGCAGCTTTTGTGACTAAAACCGGCCCAAAGGCTACTGGAAAACTCAATAATTCCAAAAGCTAACATTTTGGATACTTCATCTTTTACGTTGGCCTTTACATTGTCAGTCACTCTGTAGACTTTATTTTTCACAGGAAGACTGTCCCCAGTGTCTACATCATGTGTACACAGATGAGTGAACCTTGGGATTAAGGAAAACAATGAAGCAAACTGTCCCAACTCCAGGCGACAGTCCCTCTGTTGCCCTGGGGCCAGTGAGGGGGAGAGGTTCGCACCCTCCACAGACCTATCTTTCTCCTTGGCAGACAGGAGCTCAGAAAGAGGCTCGCTCTTTTCCTCCACCCCATCATCTGTTGCTCAGAGCATTGTCAATTCAGACCTCTCAAAGTGAGATGTGAGGTGCTTCACATGCAGGACCCTCCTAGGAGTCCGCAAGTTCACCAGATAAGTAACATCACTCTTGTGTGCCACCACCTCAAAAGGCAGTCCACTTGTCCTGGAGAGCATGAGGTTCTACTGGGGCCATCACCCACACTTTCTGTCCAGGATGAAACTCCACCACAGTGGCATTCTGGTTGTACCACCGTTTCATATCTTCCTGGCTTGCTTCCAGGTTGTCTTGAGCAAGATTCCTGAAGCAGGAAGTCTGGTTCCTAAAAGCCAGCATGTAACTGAATACATCCTGCGGAGGCTTTCTGGAGGCTTTCTCCAAGCGTTCCCTAACCAGACTCAAAGGTCTCCTGACAGGGTGGCCATACAGTAACTCAAAGGGGCTAAATCTAAGCCCCTTTTGTGGCACCTCCCTGTAGGCGAACAGAAGGCATGGCAAGTGTATGTCCCAATTACGCCTCAAGGGCTCTGACAGGCCCATAATCTTTCCCTTCAAGGTGTGGTTGAATCTCTCAACCAGACTGTTTCCTTGGGGATGATAAGGAGTGGTAAACTTGTAGGTTACCCAACACTCCTACTATAGAGGCTTCATAGAGATAGAGATGAAGTTGGTACACCTATCAGATACCACCTCCTTGGGGACTCCAGACTCCTTGACAGATGCCTGGTCTGCAGCCTGCTGCCGCAAACCCTCCAGAGTAGGGCACGCTTACCGTGCTTCACACAATGCTTCCCTGGTGGCTCCCCCTTCCTGCTGCCACTGACTTAGCTCAGGAACCTCCCCCAGTTCAGCCACCTGTTCCCATGTAGGCTCCGGGGTGTCCCCATCAGGTTCAGCTTCCTCCCAGACCACTGGAACGTCTGAGGCAGGTTTCCCAAGCCCCCTCCCTTCCTCCTTCCGGCAGGCACATGGGCCACCCCTTCAGGCTCCAAGACCTCCTGATCACTCTGATGGGCAGCCATTAATTGGGTGATACACACACTCACCGAGGCAAACCCAACATCTCCAAGTGAGACCTGTGTTCCACCTCCTTCCAAGGGGAATATTTCAGGTCATTGCCAAGCAGACAATCTACAGAAATGGTTGGACTCACAGCTACTCTTGAGGCACCTGAGACCTCCCCGCGATTCAAAGGGAACCTGCACCACTCTGCACAGGCACTCTAAGTTGTCTACTGCAACTACTTGGTGAAGCACGTGAGGATCTACCTGCTCTTCAGACACCACGTGAGTTCTCACAGTAGTCACACTAGCTCCTGTGTCTCTCTGAGCCTTCACCCTCTGTCCATTGAAGGTCACCCATTCCCTGTACTTTTTAGTGTTTTCAGGCACTGGGGTTCTCTGGACCATCTCAATGTTCCCTAGTGAGACAAGGGTCATCTCAGCTAGCTCTCACCCACCTGCAACCAACTCCTCCCCAAGTGCTACAGTGGCCAATCCCTGGGACTGAGCACCAGAGGATGCCGGTGTCCACTTGGGCCATTTGGGATCCCCCCTCACATGACCCACCTGGTCACATGCATAACACTTACAGGGACCCCTCTCTGCAGGTTTCCCTGTAGAGACCCATTGCTTCTTTTCAATGGGGGGCTGGGAATCCTTACCGTGGGAACTAGGTTGGGCCCTTTGGAGAACTCCCCCTGTTTACCTTTACCACCACACGTCTTCTGATGGGGACCCTATAGGCATGGTCTCCCCCATACTGATTTTTGGACACTGGTGCTCTTCCAATGGTCCGCTTCCTGGGGTCAGTCAGCTTGCTCTCAATCAGGTGCTCACAAGCTCTAAAAACAAAGACTGTAGAAGTGCTCTCAAGCAATTAAGTTGTCAAGCCCCTCATAAGGTGTTACCTTACTGCCCTTCACCCAACCATCCAGTGAACTGCAGAAAGAGTCAACACATTCTAACCATGTTTAGGATTCCTTCTTCTTGTAGGGCCTAAACTTGTCCTTATTCGGCTCAGGGGTAAGACCGTACCTTTTGAGTAGGGCATCCTTTATGGTAGTGTAGGTGAATCCCGGAGGGTCCCCTGAGGATGTCAAGGTGTGCCTCTTTTCTACCTCGAAGTGCTTCCACAGACCCACCCCCAAGGTGCTTCAGGGACCAGGTTCATGTGGAGAGAAGACTCATACCCCTTAAGCCACAAATAGATATCAACCTCCCTCTTGTAATCCTTAATGGTGTCTTAGGGAATGTGTACCCTCCTTTCAGGCTGCACTGCGGTACTGCTGCCACCATCTCTACTAGACTGGCTCCTTTGATCTACTTCCCTTAAACTAAACCCATGAGCCAGCAGTATCTTCTGCTCCTCAATGGCCAGCCTCCCCTCCTCCATCTCCATTTTGAGCTTCTCCAACTCAAATTGGTGCACTCTCTCTGCCTGTCTGTCTTGCAACTCTTCAGGAGTCAGATCCTTAGAGGACACATTGCTACCTGCCCTGGATACCCTCCCCCCAGTCAGTACAGGTACGTCTACTATGCCCTCATGGCTGCCTTGCACCACCTCACCCTCAATCTCCTCTTCTGTGTGCCCCCCAACCTCCTTGGCTATCACCCAGGTCCACAGTGCCTTTTGCAGCTCCTCATTCCTGGTGGAGCTCCTAATGGGACAGGCAAGATCCTTACTGAACTGTTTCAGTTGAACAACTGTGTAACTCTCTAGCTTCTCCAACTCAAAAACAGCTCCAACTGGTGTATCACCAGATTGAGACATTATTGCAAGTCAAACGTGCAAAGTTCCAAGGCAGAACAAAGAGTCCCCAATGAGAAGTTCAAAAGTAAAAAAAAAATTGGGAGCAGATGAAGTCCAAGAAGAGAAAAAAGCAACATCACAGAAACAAGTGGAATGTGGTTTCGGAATGGTGTGCACTGAAATAGTAGTGTACATTTAATCACTGTGATCCTCATTATGACATTGGCGGTAAGTCCCGCTTACCACCATGCTGACTGCCATCAACATACCACCGCCGCTGCAGTTTACCGCTACCCATATTATGACCCACACATAGCAATTCGTCACTATGCAAACACACACACAAGTCCGCCAGACCAAAGGTCATTGACAAACTGGTATAGCAAAACCCACACTGTTACACCAACTGAACTACACCCACTGCATTATGACCCACGAATCACCGCAGCGGACATTCAACCATGGTAAACCATTGGCGGTACATACTGCTGCACTCAAAATACACACACACTAACAAAACAACACCACATTGGAGAATTTGAATAACATACACCTGACACACAAACATACCACACCCACACCACTATAAAACACACACACACATTACCCACAACCCTTTACGACTCAAAAACATTGACAACTGAGAGAGAGAGAGAGACACACCAAGAGCACCCACAGAACCAGAGCCACAGAACACCATCACCCATACACCATCCACGCACCTCACAGCACACACCCCAACACATCACTCCACACACCCTCACACACACCACACACACTACACCTATGGCACCACAAGGACACTCCAGGTTCTCAGAGGAGGAGCTAAGGGTCATGGTGGAGGAAATCATCTGGGTAGAGCCACAGCTATTTGGATCACAGGTGCAGGAGACATCCATTGCCATGAAGATGGAGCTATGGCGGAGAATAGTGGACAGGGTCAACGCCGTGGGACAGTACCTCAGAACAAGGGAAGACATCAGGAAGAGGTGGAACAACCTATAGGGGAAGGTACGTTCCGTGGTTGCAAGACACCAGATAGCTGTACAGAGGACTGGCAGTGGACCCCGAACTCCTCCCCTACAACTAACAACATGGGAGAAGCAAGTCTTGGCAATACTGCATCCTGAGGGCCTGGCAGGAGTAGCAGGAGGACTGGACTCTGGTAAGTCAACTCTTTACTACTTTCACCCCCCCCCACCTGCATGCCATCATAAACTCCCACCCCTACCCTCACCCCTATCACTTCACCACCTCACATATACCCCACCATCACAACCCACCCATCCCAATACCAAGCCCTGCATGCAACACCAATGCATGGACCCCCATCACAGACATGCATGGATACCCATCACTAAAGTATGTGCATTAGAGAGACTCACCTAGCCCACACTAGGCAGAGCTGACAGGGCAATCACACCTATACAGGGCAATACACCCATGCACAAGATGTCACTCGCAGAAACTATAACACTGCATTTACATTCCCAAAAGTCCCCCACCCAATGTCACCGGAGAGGAGTTGCCAGAAACATCCAGTCCCCACACAGAAGAGGCCCACAGTGATGACAGCAACTCTGTTTGCCTGGATCAGGATGACCAATCTGGCCCATCAGGGATCTCCAGACAGTCAGTTACCCTGCCACAGTCCCATACCACCACAGAGCCTCTCCCCTCAAGAAACAACAGCACAGCACCCACCCAGCAGGCCCATACCTCCATCACCAGGACATGTCAATCAGCAGTGTGTCCACCACTACAGGGACCACAGGCAACCCCACAAACACAGGACAATCAGGGACCTGGGGTCAGTGGCAGTGGCCCACGGTTCAGGGGACAGAGGCACAGGACAACAGGGAAGCTGGGAGGCCTCAGTGCGACAGGGGGAGGACAGGCCCAGGGAACCGACTCTCCACGAGGCACTCACCAACATCCTGGGAGCATACCACCATTCCCAGGAGACGATGGGCCAGATACTGGACAAGTTGCAGGAGACCCAGCGGCTGTAGGAGGGACAATACCTGGGGATCAGGGACGACCTGAAGGACATCCACACCTCCCTGGTCACCATTGCAGGGGTGCTGGCAGACATAGCCAACACCATGAGGGACGCAGTAGCACACCACTGGGCCCCTGATACTAGCCATACTGATGAACAGCCCTCTACCTCCACTGCCGCTAGTGGGCAGGAGGCCCTGCCACAGGACCAACAGGCCACCAGCACCCCTCCCCCTGCAGAAGGAGAACCACCCCGCAAATGGTCCCTGCGATCCAGGCAGAAGCCAGAGAATATTGCAAAGACCCCACCAGGAAATAAGAATCCCCAGATTATCACCCTTGTGTCCCACTCTGTCACCCTGTCCACCTTGAACTGCCATTGCTACCCTTCCTATGCCCCCTTGGAAAATGCACCTCTGACACAAATAGACTGGACTCTATCCTGGAATTACCTCCATAATCCCCCCAGCCCATTGCATATCCTCTTCTACCTCTTAACAATCAAATAAACACTCTTTGAATAAATACAAGTATGGAGTATGTCAAATGATTTAACCGTATATTTGTTTAAGAAGGTTTAAACACTGCAGTACAACTGTACAGTAATGTATACATAGGAATGACCTGTAGCTGGCTTCAGTCAACACACCAGGTGCCAGAGTGGGGCACAGATATCTGAAAATAGATATGCCAAAGGGTACAGTAAGTGGCCATTGAAGTGGGAAAATCTGCATGCCATGTACAATGTCAAATACAAAACTGTCAATGCAAAGTGAAGTTACAGTGTCTTACCTGTGTGTCACTGGAAGTACTGTAGTATAATAGCTGTTCTGTTGTCCTCATCCTCATCCTCATCCTCACTGTCCACAGGGTCCACTGCTGCCACACGCCCATCTCCAGCCTCATGCTCCTGCAGAAAAGACACCTGGGCCCTCATTAAAACATTGGCGGTAAATCCTGCTTACCGCCGTGCAGAAGACCGCCAACACACCGCCGCTGCTGCGGAATTCCGCCACAGCTATTATGACCCACAGCTCACAATCTGCCAAAATCTAGACACCGACACAAGTCCTCCACACTAAAGGTCAGTGATAAACTGGCGATAACAAAACCAACACCGTCACGCCAACAGGAATACGCAGACACTATCACGACCCACGGATTCCATTGGCGGTACACACCTCCGCGCTAAAAATACACACACATTTACAAAACACAACCACATTGGACAAATCGAAATACACAAACCTGATACACGTACACACACCACTCCCACACCCAATAAAATATAAAACGCACACCCACATTACCCAGAAACCCTTACTACCGAAAATTTGGAAGAAGCAGAGAGACAGCAAAGCAAAGACCACACCAGCATACAGAGGCACACAACACCATCACTCATACACATCCACGCACAAAACACCACACACCCCTAAACATCACCCCACACATCACAACACACACCACCTCACACATCACCCACACCACGCCATGGCACCGCAAAGACACTCCATGTTTTCTGAGGAGGAGCTCAGGGTCATGGTGAAGGAAATCATCCGGGTAGAGCCACAGCTATTCGGATCACAGGTGCAGCACACCACCATAGCTAGGAAGATGGAGCTATGGCGCAGAATCGTGGACAGGGTCAATGCAGTGGGACAGCACCCAAGAACACGGGATGACATCAGGAAGAGGTGGAACGACCTAGGGGAGAAGGTGCATTCCGTGGTCTCAAGACACCACATTGCAGTACAGTGGACTGGCGGCAGACCCCCACCTCCTACCCCACAACTAACAACATGGGAGGAGCAGGTCTTGGCTATTCTGCATCCTGAGGGCCTCACAGGAGTAGCTGGAGGAATGGACTCTGGTAAGTCAAATCTTTAACTACTTCATCCACCACCCTACCTGCATGCTATCACATACCCCCACCCTCGCCCTCACCCCATCACTCCAACTCCTCACATATGTCCCACTATCACAAACCACACATCCCAATACCAAGCCCTGCATGCAACAACAAAGCATAGACACCCATCACCAATGCATGTCCACTACACATACCCACACAGACCCCTAAACAATTATCACACAAGGTCCTACACAAGAATGTAAGCACTGGGGTACAAACACCCATTGCACACCATGGCACACACAGATGCAATAATCATGCCTTTACACCCATGCAGGACCCCTACCCAACGTCACCGGACAGGAGGTTCCAGACATGTCCATTCCCCCCAAAGAAGAGGCCCACAGTGATGACAGCAACTCTGTTCAACTGGATCTAGATGACCAGCCCTGCCCATCTGGGACCTTGGTTCCCCTCACACAGTCACAGGCCATCACAGAGCCTCCCCCTCAGGAAACACCTGCACAGCACCCACCCAGCGGGCCCATACCTCTGTCCCCGGGACACGTCAAGCAGCAGTGTGTCCACCACTACAGGGAACCCAGGCTAATCCAGCACCCCAAGAACAGCAGGGACCTGGGGGCAGTGGCAGTGGGCACACGGTTCAGGGGACAGAGGCCCAGGAAAACAGGGGAACTGGGAGGTGTGCTGTGTGACAGGGGGAGGACAGGCCCGGGGAACCCACTCTCCATGAGGCCCTCTCCAACATCATGGGAGCGTACCATCATTCCCAGGAGACGATGGCAACGGTACTGCCCAACTTTCAGGAGACCCAGCGGCTGCAGGAGGAACAGTATTTGGGGTTCAAGGAGGAACTCAAGTCCATCAACACCACCCTGGTCACCATTGTAGGGGTGCTGAAGGACCTCGTGAACTCCAGGAGGGACACTGTGGCACAACAAGGGGCCCCTGACACTAGCCTGGACGATGAACTGCCCACCACCTCCGCCGGTGCTAGTTGACAGGAGGCACCGCCACAGGACCACGACACCAGCACCCAACCCCCTGCAGATGGAGAACCACCCCGCAAGCGGTCCCTGAGATCCAGGGCAAAGACATAGAACAATGGCAAGACCCCCGCCAAGAAATGAGACCACCCTGAATGTCATCCCTCTGTCCCACTTTGTCACCCTGTCCATCCTTAAACTGCCCTAGCTCCACTTCCTATGCCCCTTTGGACAATGCACCTGTGAGACAAATAGACTGGGCTCTGCCATGGACATTCCTTCACCATCACCCCTGACCATTTTACAAGCCCCCCCACTATTTAGCACTTAAATAAACACCCTTGAATCACAAAACAATCTGGAGTCAATCTGTGCTTTCATAAATATGAATTTCCAATAACTGAGGGAAATAGCAATGTCCATTGTATTGTCAACATACCTATGTCACACAGCTCTAGTCCATGAGGCAACATAGCAGAGGTCACACGGTGGGACCCACATCTGGAAAGTGACAAATTAGGGTCCATACACTGGGTGAATGTGACAGACAGATTATAGGTCAAACAATTTTATCAGATGTAGGAGGCAGTGATGTCTTCTTACCTGTGTCTCACTGGAAGGATTGCTGGATCACAGTGTTTCTGTTGTCTATGTCCTCTTCTTCTGCCTCCTCTTTTTCACTGTCCTCAGGCTCCACAGCTGCCACAAGACCTCCTTCTGGACCATCCTCCTGCAGAAAAGGCACCTGTCATTACAAAGCCAAGTTGTGCAGCATAAAGCAGGCCACCATGATCTGGCACACCTTCTTCGGTGAGTAGTAGAGAGAACCACCTGTCATATGTAGGCACCGGAACCTGGCCTTCAGGAGGCTGAAGGTCCTCTCTATAACCCTCCTAGTTCGCCCATGTGCCTCATTGTACGTTCCTCAGCCCTTGTCCTGGGATTCCTCACAGGGGTCAGTAGCCATGAGAGGCTGGTGTAACCAGAGTAATCTTTACACACTCACCCTTAGGGCCCACACCATACCTATACACCAACATCCACTGGGTGGGAACCAGAGCTCACCTATTAGCCACACCTGATCCCTCTGGAGTTGAGCCATCACATATGAGATGCTGCTATTCCTCAGGATATAGGCATCATGCACAGACCCTGGATACTTTGCATTGATATGGGAGATGTACTGGTCTGCCAGGCACACTATCTGCACATTCATGGAGTGAAAGCTCTTTCGATTTGTGAACACCTGTTCATTTCTCCAGGGGGGGGAGGGGACAAATGCAATATATGAGTACCATCAATTGCCCCAATAATGTTGGAGATATGTCCCATTGCATAGAAGTCAGCTTTCACTGTGGCCAATTCCTCCACCTGGAGGAATCTCCAGTGTTGTCAAGTCCACCAGCGGTCTGTACATGGGGGGATGTCAATGGTGATGTACGCCGGCAGTGACGGTACACACCGCGGCAGACGTGACCGCTATTTTCTATCTGTACACTCACTTGCTATCTGACCTTCAATAGGAGAGGACCTACACTGCAAGTGCTGTTGTGACCCCTGTCTGGAATCGACCATGGCTTGTGTCGGGGCCCCTGCCTTCACCGCTGTGGAGTTGGATAGACTGGTGGATGGGGTCATACCCAGTACCAAATGCTGTATGGGCCTCCAGACCAACAGGTGAGTACACTGTGAGCACGATGCAAGCCAGAAGGGGGAGAGTACAGTTTCATATTGTACCAATTCTGCGTGGTGGGGTGGTCTCCGGGTGGGGGATGTGGCCCTGCGGGTGCCCCTAGGCAAGGCCGGACATTGCAGGGTAGGTTCCAAGTTGGGCAGGGGCTGATGAACATCACCTCCAACCAAGCTAGTAGGCATCCACTACTGGGCAAGGGTCTGTGGGTCTCAGGTATGCTGCAATTGGTGTTAGGTATTCTTGTCCAGGGGTTAGTGACTAGCATTGTGACTGGTAGTGCATTGCCTAGGGCGTAGGGCTGTTCCCTGTGTGTGTGTGTGTGTGTGTGTGTGTGTGTCGTGTACACCAACAGTAGTGTTGTTGCTGCCATTGACCAAGTGTATCCTTTGTCTCTTCCCCCCTTTTTGTTTTTCACCCTGTCCTTATGTGTATTAGCATATTCTGGTGGAGGAGCAGAGGCACCGGTGATGGAGGGAGCTGCATCCCACAGGGCCCAGGAGGCCGAATCCACTGACAGTGAGGGCGCCAGTGGGATGAAGGGTGAGGGGAGCCCCCGTACCAGCACCACCCTCCCAGCATCCCCTCAGCGAGTTTCCCGTTCCCACTTACCCAGGAGAGTGGGCATCTCCTTCGCCCCAGTCACCTCAGGCCCTGCCCCAGTTAGCCCTGCTGCCCTGAGTGAGGAGGCTACTGACCCCCTGAGATCCATCTCTGTTGGGCAATCAACCGTAGTGAATGCCATCCAGGGCCTGGCAGGCCATTTGCAACAAACAAATGCATTCCTGGAGGTCATTCACTCTGGCATGGTGGCCCAACAGAGATCAATCCAGGCTCTGGCCTCCTCTCTGATGGCATCCATTTTCCCTGTCTGTAGCCTCCCCCCACAACTTCCTCTGCCCAGTCCCATTCCCCTCAACCCCAACCTATCCGAAGCACACATCAAGACTAGCATGCACCCAAGACAACACACAGGAGTGGCTAAGGCAAACACAAACACCACACATCATCCCACAGGCACTCACACAAACACCATCCAGATGCAGACATAACGACACCCACTGCCTCCACTGTGTCCCCCCCTCCTCCTCCTCATCCACAATCCTCCCAGTTGCGTCTCCACTCACACCTGCATGCACTACATCCTCATCCACTACCACCATCACCAGCACACCTATCACTACACACCCCTCACTGGCAGTCACAGCCCAGGGAATCCACAAGCAGGCATAGTCGCAGAATGGTTGAAGCAAGAAAGTGCCCACTTTCTAACAGTGACATTTTCAAACTGACAATCTAAAAAACACCCTCACTAAAAGATGTATTTTTAAATTGTGAGTTCAGAGACCCCAACCTCCAAATTTCTGTCTGCTCTCAAAGGAAAACTGCAGTTTAAGGATACCTAAAAGCAGGCCCCATGTTAAGGTATGAGGGAGATAGGCCTTGCATCAGTAAAAAACAAATTTGGCAGTATTTCACTGTTGAGACATGTAAAAACACACCAGAACATGTCCTACCTTTAACATACACTGCACCCTGACCATGGCGCTACCTAGAGCCTACCTTTGGGGTGCCTTACATGTATAAAAAGGGAAGGTTTGGGCTTGGCAAATGAGTACACTTGCCAAGTCAAATTGGCAGTTTAAAACTGTACACACAGACACTGCAGTGGCAGATCAGAGCCATGTTTACAGAGGTACTCATGTGGGTGGCACAATCAGTGCTGCAGGCCCACTAGTGGCATTTGGTTTACCTTAGGCGTCGCTAGTGCACTTTACTAGGGACTTACAAGCAAATCAAATATGCCAATTATGGAAGCCAATTACTCATACAATTTCACATAGGGAGGACTTACACTTTAGCACTGGTCAGCAGTGGTAAAGTGCCCAGAGGGACAAAAACAGCAAAACAGAGTCCAGCACACAGCAGCAACCTGAGAAGTGAAGGCAAAAAGTTAGGGGAGACCATACCAAGGGGTGCCAGGTCCAACAACACCACACTCAGAACCACCAGCACACTCACAATAACAACAACAACATACACATCTACATCATACTCATCAAAACATACACAGCCACACACACACACACACACACACGTATACCCAATTCAACACCCACCAGATGCACACACTCACAATCACCAGAACACAGTACACCTACCAAACCACTCACATCCAAACATACAGACTCAGGAAAGGCACACATGCCCCAACACCTACCACATGTAAATGCTCACAATCACCTGAACACCACATGCCTTCCAAGACACACCCACCCAAACATGCATCACATACACCAGACCCACATGCACCTGCACAACAGACAGACTTACACAACATCCACTCCAGCTTCTTCCACCTCCCAGACCCCATCCTCTCCCACTTTCTATCCTGATACTTTCACTCTTGCCCTGTCCCTGAGACCTGTCAAACTCAAGCCCACTCCTCACTAGAAACATAATTGAGAAGCCTGCCCTGCCCATTGGATGCCCCTTACTGAGGAGGTTGTATTTCACAGTGCAATTAGGAGGCCAGTACTTTGCCTGCAGGCCACAGTTCCCATGCTGGACTATTTGAACAATATTGATATATTTTCTTTTATCCTTCTATATGAGAGACTTATCACATTGTTGTATTAAAATGTAATTCATTTTCAATACCTTTGTGTTTTCAATAATTTTAGATTGTTAGTAATTGATTGCTGATAGATATTATGTATCCAAATATATGTGCCATGCACTTATTTGCATTTCTGACAGTGACAAGCACAGGTTTTATTTTTGAAATACTTATGTAGTGCATACATTAGTGTTGTACATTTGTGATGGACATGTTAAGTTTGGAGCAAGCATTCATCATGATACTGGACACTTACACCAATATTATACATGTTCATATTTTTGTAACTTGAGAATGGAGGCGTGTTTATTTTAACATGATATGTGTTAAAAATATACACATATGCATTACACAGTGAAAATTACACTTTAGATTTAAATTACATCTCATGTTTAATACAAATTGCACAAGACAAGGGGACATGGGACCTTAATACATCTCTGACATGTTTGAAATTTAGAGGTAACATTGCTTGTACTTTCTGTGTAAACCCACTTGTTGCATTGTGTAGATCAATTACTACAGTACAATAGATTTATGTAGTTACAGTGATACTGTTTATGTATATGATATGGTATTTTAAGGCAAATAATTACAAACACCTGTATGGACACATTTCGATTTAGGGATTGATGTGACTTTTTGTGTAGATGTCCATTGGAATGAAGGCAGTTAGTAAGAAAACAACAGCCCACCTCCAACTATAGGCTCCAAATAGTGAGTCTTTTTCCAGAACAAAATAAGGATAACATATTTACTAAACATTTTAATTTACTTCCACATTGTTTTTCTATATTTCAGAATTTAAAAAATTACAAAAAATTAAAAAACAATTTTGATATAAATTGTTCAATATTCAATGATTTACAAACAGAAATTCCTCCCCCGAAGTAAAAAATTGTGTTCATACAAATCAAACGTACCATTCATCCTTCACACATTATTAAAAAAAAACATGTTGTCCAACACCCCACTGGTATTTTGGATCCAACAACAATACAAATACAATATTTACAATTGATATCAAGAAGAACAGTCAACATTCATAGAATTCGATAACATAAACCAATAATTGGATTGTTTCCTCATCGATCAGTCCTCTCTGAATCAGGAAGAATGATACAATGCATATAAACAAAGCAATACAATACATATAAACATCTGCTATGCTCTTAACCCAGATTGTTCCAGTCCAAACTGGACAGGTTGTTTCGCAGGTGCCAACACACGCTTCGGTGCATGCGGCCAAAAGTCAACGCACCTTTCACAGGGTACAAACCAGTAAGCCAACGCAAGATTTAAATCCACATCAAAAAGAGGAAGAAAGGTCTCCGTCCCACCAAGATTCTATAGTTACCAAAGCAAAAAATAAATGTAGACACTTAGGCCCACATTATGACATTGGTGGTCTTTTCCCAAGACCGACGATGCCACAGGCGCAAGAAGACCGCCAGTACTGGCGGGCTTTCGCCCGCCATAATAAGGACACTGCCGGATTTCCACCACAATTAGGGCAGAAATCTGGCAGTAGCCATGCTGGTGCGTGAGGCGCCTGGTACGCACCGCTTCGCCAGAAGTACACCACCAGCCGTATTATGGCCATTCATATGGCCTGGCAGTGTCCTGCTGGTGGGGCGCTGCTGACAAAAGCAGTGCCCCTTCCCTGCCGGACGACCTCCTTGCTAGACAAGGTAAGTCGGGCATCCGTCAGGGGAGGGGGGTGGTGGGTGAGGGGTGTTGTGTATGAATGTGTGTGTATGCATCTGTGAGTGTTGTGGTGTATGTTTGGTTGTATGCATGTGAGTGAATGCGTGTATGAATGTGACAGTGAGTGCGTGTCTGCATGTCAGTGTGTATGTGTGTGAGTATGCGTGAGTGAATGCATGTATGAATGTTACAGTGAGTGCATGTCTGAATGTCAATGTCTATGCATGTGAAAATGTGTGAGTGAATGCGTGTATGGATGAGTGTGAGGGAATTTGTGTATGGAAGTGGTGGTGCATGGGTGCATGACGGTGCATGTGGTTGTATCTGTGCATGATTGTGGGGAGAGGGTGGGAGGTTTTGTGTGGGGAGGTTGGGTGATTGCTGGGGAGTGGGGGAGCCTTCCACCGTGACAGGGAATGAGTTCCCTGTCACCGGCAGCCCTACCGCCATGGTTTTTGTGGCAGTGGTACTGCCACGAAAACGATGGTGGTAGGCCGGCTCATTATACAGCTGGTGGTCATGTGTGGACCACCAGGTCGGAGATGCACATCTACGGCCCAGGGGATCATACCCCCATGGCGGTATGAGCGGTGATGTGGCAGGTTGGATGCAGCCAACCTGCTGCACTCATAATGTGGCGGTGATACCGCCACATTAACACTGGCGGTCAATAGACCGCCAGGGTTAAAATGCGGGCTTTAGTGTCCTCAAACACATTAAAATACCTCATTAACAGAAAAGAAGAGAGAAACTATAATAAAAGAAGAGAAAAAAGATTGCCACCACCTTGTTTCAATGTGAAAGAAACTGGTGAGCTCCTGAATCCAGAAAAATTCCCAATGTCTGGCTCCATTTAGCACTGTAGTGTATTAATATCTTCTGTTTGACAGAATATCCCTATGCCATGCATCTCAAGGGAAGCTAAACTGTGACTGCTACTATGTCAACAGGAATAAAGCTCATAGGATAGTAACAATTTTCAACTACCATGCAGTAACATATAGACACTGCCTATTAGAGAGGACACACTCATATAATGCTAAACACTGATCAAGATAACGAGCAGCTACATGGGCTCAGGCTTGTGGTAAGAAATACTGGTCTGTTCTATCAGAGAAGCACCAAGGAGCAATTAAAGTTTCAATGGCAAAAAGGATCGGAAATTCCCCATGAACGAACTTAGTTCAGAAGACATGTCTGCCCCTCACATACAAAACAAGCATAATGTTTACCTTTAACAGGTAGGGAATGTTACCTCATGCAGGTACATACTGATGGATGTTAATATATTCCCACTAATATATGGATCACAGGTGAAACAGGGCATTGATATCTCTATAGAGAAATAACAAGACCAAGGGCAAACAAATAAATGCGACTGATCCTCGTGATAAATCCTACAGCCTAACCTTTAAATTATGCTGGCACCATCCTGTCTCTCCAACTCTTACCTCCAAACTGGCAAATGCTCTTGCTGCTCTTAGGAAAACTCCATAGTCATGGGGTCCAGTTGCTGAAATTTAAGTTCAACCCAAACCCGCAACAGTCCAATGAGTCCAATGAGGCTCAGCACTGCAAAATGTTGTCACCTAAATAGGTGTGGCCACAGCCTGCGAGTGCTATTCAAACCATGGCTGCCATAGTGAAAGAGGCAGATGAAAGATTAAAAGACTGAATACTAACCTTTCATTTGACTGATCCTGACCTTATTAAAAATGCTAAACACAAATAAAATCCAAAAGAGAGTTTCCAACTAACCACAAAAATACAGAATCTCATTCCGCACATACATGTCTAGCTAATGGACCATAGTATCGGCCAAAAAAGAAAGCGGGAACACTACTCACCTGGGCTAGAGGAAAACACTAACAATGATAAAGTTAATAGAAATATGTGCTCGCTCAAATTACTAGAAGTTGCAGATGATCCTCATTATACTCAATATTAATCTCCTAAGTGTTTTTGTGAAACTAGAGCTTACATTGATAACTCCAACCTGATGAGTTGGTACATAAGGATGCCACAAGGACTACAACCTCCTGTTCCCGGCTGGTGCTAACATTGGACTTAAAGAGCCTTCTCCTAACATTAATCATATAACTCCCATAGACCCAATATCCTGCAAAAAGATGCCAAGGCCTGTGAAAATAAAAGCACAAGACTGGGCCAAAAACATATGTGTTGCCCCAAAGCTAATGCGCTAAAATGCATTTTCACATGGTATTCTGTTGTTAAGACCCTTAGCGATAGAGTCCAACAAGAACATGCAAAACATCTCTCTTTTTTCCTTATACCCATTCAGATCTTCAGTATCATTGGTGACAATTCTTTCAAGGATAGTCCATCTTAGATCATTCTTGGAGGTCCTTTCCTTCTTTCATTATATTCACTCTCTTCTCTTAATGAGGTATTTTAATGTGTTTGAGGACATTAAGGTGGTCATTATGAGATTGGCAATGAGTGATAAAGTGGCGGTAATACTGCCAACAGGCTGCGGTAATTACCGCCAACTTAAGACCACAGCAGTGATAACTCCCATAGACAGCCAATATACTACACCATCTGCCAGAGCGTGAACACCACGCACCACGGAGGTAGCCATCAACAGCCTGGCGGAAGACAAGGTACTGCCCACCATATCATGACACTGCAATCCGCCACGATTTACGGGGCGGTACCAACGCCATCAAAAACCTGTCAGAAACACTGCACAGAAGACGGAAGACTCACCATCAGAGTCACAGAGAAGAACAACACCGCCACGGAACCAGAACTGCAAGTTTTTCTGAGCATCTTCTACGCCATGCGCCACACGGAACATCAACGCCGACAACGACGTTAAGTATAGCCACCTATCACACAAAGGAGGGAGGGAGGAAAAGGAGAGTGACACACACACACATCAGACACACACACACCATATGCACAACCAGCTGCAGATGTAAACCAATGGCACACAACACACGGCATAGTAATGGAAGGACAACAATAAGGCAGTCATGAGATTGTATTGAATGTGAACAGCCACCAAATGGACCAATTGGAAAACAAAGAGATGTGTACAATAGTACACAAAGGGCCAGTGCCCACTCTAAAGTACTAAGGGCTCACATTGCCACAGGGCACAGTCCAAGGCCCAACTTGTTTCCTGACAACGTCTGCACAGAACTGTGCAGGGGCATCATTATTGAATTGGGCAGGTACCTCAAGGGGAAGTGGGGTGGGGGCACCTCAGCCGAAGTCGGGAACTTGCCCACTGGTTCTGGAGGGGGCTCCATGCCAATTTCCTAATGTTAGGGAGTGCAAAGTCACAGGCTCTCATTACAACCCTGGCGGTCTTTGACCGCCAGGGCTGTTTTGGAGTTTGTACAGCCAACAGGCTGGCTGTACAAACTTGGGCATTACGAACGCGGCAGAAGCATCGCGGTTGCACCGTCGGGACCGGCGGTTTCCCGCCACTTTTGTCCCACTGGTTGTAATCCCCCAGGGCAGCGCTGCCCAGGGGATTACGAGTCCCCCTCTCACCAGACTTTTCATGGCGGTATGAACAGCCATGAAGAGGCTGGTGGAAAGGGGAGTCGCGGGCCCCTGGGGGCCCCTGCACTGCCCATGCCATTGGCATGGGCAGTGCAGGGGCCCCTGCCACGGCCCCATGGAGCTTTTCACTGTCTAAATAGCAGCCAGTGAAAAGCGCGAGGGTGCAACTGCACCCGTCGCACCGCCGCAACACAGCTGGGTCCATTTGGAGCCGGCTCCCATGTTGCGGCCGAGATCCCCGCCGGCCCAGGGGGGATCTCAAAATAGACCCCGCAGGAGTGCGGCCGTTTCAACTTGGCGGGCGGCAAAGTTGAAATGAGGGCCACAGTCTCTCAGGTTGAGGACTTGCCCATTGGTTCTGGAGGAGGCTTCTTGTACAGCAGTCCCTGGAGTGTGACCTACATGCTCGCTGCTGGAGGTGAGGGTTGCACTGTCTCAGCTGGAGGTGAGGGCTCCGTGACCACTGGTGGTGATGGTGTTGGTACCCTGCCAGCCTCTGCTGGACCTGAGGGCTGCAGTGTCTCAGCTGGGGAAGGTGCCTCCTAGGCAGCCTCTGCAGGAGGTGAGGGTTGCTGTGTCTCAGCTGGGGAAGGTGCCTCCTGGGCAGCCTTTGCTGGAGGCGAGGGCTGCTATGTCTCAGCAGGGGATGAGGGCTCGTGCCCACTGGTGGTGGTGGTGTTGGTACCCTGCCAGCCTCTGCAGGAGGTAAGGGCTGCTGTGTCTCAGCAGGGGAAGGGACCTCCTGGGCATCCTCTGTTGGAGAGGAGGGCTGCTATTCTCAGCTGGAGGTGAGGGCTTCTTCCCTTTCATGGCAGGAGGTGAGGGCTTCTGCCCCTTCATGGAAGGAGGTGAGGGCTTCTTCCCTTTCATGGCAAAAGGTGAGGGCTTCTTCCCTTTCATGGCAGGAGGTGAGGGTTCCTTCCCCTTCTTGGCTGATGGAGTGGGATCCTTCCCCTTCCTGGCTGGTGGAGTGGGATCCTTCCCCTTCCTGGCTGGTGGAGTGGGATCCTTACCCTTCCTCGCAGGTGGAGTGGGATCCTTCACTGTATTGCCTCCATGACTAGGAGGTGCTTCCACTGTCCCCGGGGACTGTTTGGCTGAGGTGCTGAGCTGGGTCGTTGGGACCCTGCTCTTACGGGCAGGACGGGGGGAGGGAAGAGGTCAAGTTGGGCAAGGAAAAGCTTCTTAGGGATGGTGGGGTAGGATGAGGGAGGTGGGAGGGGATTGAAGAATAAGGGAATGGTTGTTGGAGGAGTACGTCTGCAGGACTTGGGTGCAGGTGCATGGGTAGTGTGCTGATGTGAGGTGGATGGCTGTTGGGTGTCTGACTGCCTGCCTTTGTGTCCTTTAGGGGGGACATAAAGGGTGGGAGAGGACACAGGGGAAGCGTGGATGGATGCTGTGGAGGTGTCTGCTAGAGAGGTGTGTGTGCTGCTTGGTGTGGGATGCTGGTGGTGGATGTTGAAGCAGTGCAAGCAGGTGTGAGTGTGGATGTGACAGTGCGGGAGGTGGAGGAGAAGGAGGAGGGGGAGACAATGGAGGTAGTGGATGTGGTTGTGTTTCCAACTGTCTGGTGTTTGCGTGAGGGCTCGTGGGCAGAAGTGTGGTGCCTGTGTTTGACTGATCCACTCCTGTGTGATGTCTCATGTGCATGCTCTTCTGTATGTGTGCATGCGATGAGTTGTGGTTGAGGAGACTGGAACTGGGAAGTGTTAGTTGGAGGGGGGACGGTAGGAACAGGGACAATGGCTACCATCAGAGAGGAGGCCAGAGCCTGAATCGATCTCTGTTGGGCTGCCAATCCACTGTGGATGCCCTCCAGGAATGCATTGTATTGCTACATCTGGAATGCCAGCCCCTGGATGGTGGTCACAATGGTTGATTGCCCTGCAGAGATGGATCTCTGGAGGTCAATAGCCTCCTCACTCAGGGCAGCAGGGCTGTCTGGGGAAGGGCCTGAGGTGCTTGGGGTGAGAAGGAAATGCTCACCCTCCTTGGTGAGTGGGCACAGGCAACTCGCTGAGGGGCTACTGGGAGGGTGGTGCTGGTACAGGGGGTGGTAACCTGCAGCTGTACCTGCAGCTGGGGTGGTCACAGAGGTGTCCGCCACCACCAGGGATCTTCCATCGGAGGTGGTATCTGAGTCAGTGTTGTCACCTCCTGTCTCCATCGTGGTGCTCCCCTCACCCTCCGCCCCACTGGTTTCCTCGACGTCAGTGGAGTCTGCCTCCTGAGTCCTGTGGGATGCAGCTCCCTCTGTCGATGGTGCCCCTGCTCCTCTGCCAGATGATGCTAATGCATACATGGACATGATGACAGAAGAGAAAAGGGGGAGAGAGAGAAAGGGAACACTGGGTCAGTTACAGTACCAACACCACAGTTGGCATACACAGCACCGTCACACACCGTCACACACTCGGATCCGGATTGAGGACTATGCATTGCACTGGCATTGATTTGGCTAGATGCCACAGCAAGATGAGGGCCAAACACCATAAACTACACACCTCCTGGGACCCAAAAAGCCCTGACTGACATGGAATGCAAACGAACTACGTTACCTGGATTTGCCATACACCCATTACCCTTGAGCTGGATCACGCTGCAATGTCTGGCCTGGCATTAAGGGGCACCCACTGTCGAAGTAAGCCTCAGCAAGGCCTACTAGTGCAAGGGGTTTGCCCTTCTCTGCACAAAGTCCTCAGACCACATAGGAAGAAGTTGGCACAGAAACTGAAATAAAAGACAAAGTTTATTAAACCTCATGAGGTGGTACTACAGTTCAAACAGCACCCTTCGGTAATGTTTGAAGTAGCACACTGAACTAAGAGAGCATGGTCCTTTTATACCCACGCAAGGACTAAAAGAACGTGGTACAATTATAAAAGCAAGAATTATATACATATAAGGTCATATGGAAATGCACAGTCGACAGGTAGGAGGGGCTAACAGTTTTCAAGGACTAGTAGACACATTACTGTCGGTTACTAATTACTAACAGCTGCAGACCTTACTGGGCATGTGCAAAGTGCAAAGTGGGAGATGCTAAATATAACTTGTCACTAGACAGATTTTCAAGAGTAGTTAACAGGAAGGTAGGATAGAGCACATGGCGAGCACATGGCAGCATGTGGCAGAGAAAATGGCTGCCATGAATACAAAATGGATTCCGCAAAATGTTCACAATAGTTGCTAAATACAAGATGTCTTCTGCTAATGCTTAATCTAATCGCTACTAAATTACAACACCACTAACTCACATGCACCACCCGGATCCCATGCCACCTACCAATTATTGTAGTAATCCCCACTGTACTCTCCCACTTGTGACTGCTGTGATGTCCTCAAGCGCCCATCCAGCTCTGGGTAGGCCACGGCCAGTATGCGGGCCATCAGGGCGGTCAGGTTCCGACGGGCACCCCTTCCTTGTTGGGAGGCCATCCCCAGCAGGCCCTCTGCAGTCTTCCGTGCCCAGGGTTTCAGGTCACAGCTGCACACGCATTGTAGATGTTGTCCTGTGGAAAGTCAGGAAACAAGTGAGGATTTAAATAGAAAATGGCGGTCATTTCCGCAGTGGTGTACACCTTCACCGCCCGCGCTGATCCCCATTGGCCATTGTACTCCACAGAGCCATATATTAGCCAATGAGGAATTGCACGGCGGTGCAAGACCACCTTCCGCCACGATGCCCAACTTCAGCTTACCGCCATGCTGATGGCCACCAACATACCACCGCAGTGCTGGATACCCGTAACCATATTATGACACACACACACACCAATCCAACAGAATACTGCTACAAACACAAATCCACCAGCCCAAAGGACAGTGCTAAAGTGGCATTCCCAACACCCATACCGTTACGACAACAAAACAACACCCACCACATTATGACCCACGAATCACCATGGCGGACAGTAAACCATTGGCCGTACATACCTCCGCGCTCAGAATGGACACCCACATACAAAACAACACCACATTGGCCAATACCAAAAACACACACCTGACTCCCATACACACACCACACCCACACACCCACAACACCATAAAACACACACCCACCCACAGTACCCACAACGCTTTTCCAACACCAAAAGACTTCAAGAGTAAGCCACTGACATCACCGAGACAACTACAAACACATCACTGACACCCATACATCCGTCACACACCCCACATCACACACCCTACCACATCACCTAACACACTCTCACAAACACACAACATACAACACCCATGGCACCATAAAGGCACCCCCGTTTCACTAAGGAGGAATTAGAGGTCATGGTGGAGGAAATTGTCAGGGTAGAGCAACAGCTGTTTGGAGCACAGGTACAGCAGATATCCATTGCCTGGAAGATGGAGCTAAGGTGGAGAATTGTGGACAAGGTGAACACCGTGGGACAGCACTCAAGAACAAGGGACGACATCTGGAAGAGGTGGAACGACCTACGGGGGAAGGTACGTTCCATAGCAGCAAGGAACCAGCTTGCCATTCAGAAGATTGGCGGTGGACCCCCACCTCCTCCCCCACAGCTCACAGCATGGGAGGAGCAAGTACTGGCATTACTGCATCCTGAGGGACTCGCTGGAGTAGCCGGAGGACTGGACATTAGTAAGTCTATATTTACTACCTATCACCCCCCCACAACTGCATGCCATCTCACACCCTCATCCTCACTCCCATCACTCCACTCCATCCCACACACTGCACCTACACATATGACTAACCTCAATGCCAAGCCCTGAATGCTATACCAATGCATGAACACCCCTCCCAGCCCTGCATGGACACCCATCACCAAAGCATTCACAGCATAGGGAAACTAACAATCCCATAATACATCACCATACACAAGTAAGAGGTGTGAGGGCAACACCAACCATAAAGGGGAGGATAGGGATGTGCAATATGTAATACACATGAAGCATAATACATCACTTACATCCCCACAGGTTCCCCAGCCAATGTCACCGGAGAGGAGGTGCCAACAAAATCCAGTCCCCCAACAGAAGATGCCCCCAGTGATGACAGTAACTCTGGACTTCTGGATCTGGCTGAACTACCTGGCCCATCAAGGACCACTGGACAGCCAGTCACCCAAGCCCACTCACAGACCATCACAGAGCCTCTCCCATCAGGATCCAACACCACAGCACCCACCCAGGGTACCCACACCTCTGTCCCCAGGACACATCAATCAGCACTGTGTCCACCTGTACAGGGATCCAAGGTCATACCTCATACCCAAGACAATCACGGACCTGGGGTCAGTGGCAGTGGGCACACCGTTCAGGGGACAGGGGCACAGGCCAACAGGGATACTGAGAGGACTGATGTGTGCCAGGGGGAGGACAGGAGCAGGGAACCGACTCTCCAGGAGGCACTCTCTGAGATCCTGGGAGCCTACCAACATTCCCAGGACACAATGGGCCAGATCCTAGACAACATGCAGGAGGACAGGCAGCTGCAGGAGGGACAGTATTAGGGGATCAGGGAAGACTTGCAGGCTATTAACACCACCCTGATCTCCATAGCAGGGGTGCTGGCAGACATTGCCAACATCATGAGGGAAGCAACAGCACAGCAGTGTGCCCCTATCACTTGCCAGTCCATTGACCAGCCCTCCACTTCTGCTGCTACTAGTTGCCGGGAAGCCCCACCACATGACCCACAGGCCATCAGCACCTCTCCCCCTGCAGAAGGTGAACCACCCCACAAACATTCCCTGTGACCCACACAGAAGCCAGAGACACTTGCCAAGACCACCACCAGGAAATTAGACCCTCCTGATTGTTCTCCTTGTGTCCCACACTGTCACCTTGTTCACTTTGAACTGCCTTAGCTCCCCTTCCTATAGCCACTTGGACACTGGACCTGTGCTACAAACAGACTGGAACAATACCCTGGACTTTCCTCCATCATCACCCCATTCCATTGCACTTGTCCCTCATTTCTTAGCACTTAAATCAACACCCTTGGACACAACTCGACTCCTTGTATGTCATGTTTTGAAAATGTGTATTCATGGAAACAGTTACATCCATTGCAAAAGTACCGTACATTGTGGGACTATAGAAATAATGACCTGTAGCTGGCTGTAGTCAGCACATTGGTACACAGTTGTTATATCTCCAACATCTGCAATATGACAAACCATAGGTGACAGTAAGTAGAGTTAAAAAGAAGTGAATGCCATCTTGCCACAGCCACACATAATACACGAATAGTCATAGGAATGTTAATCTACACTCTCTCACCTGTGTGTCATTGGAAGTACTGACAGTTTACTGATGTTCTGTTGTCCTCATCCTCATCCTCAACACCTTCATCCTCACTGTCCTCAGGGTCCACTGCTGCCATAAGTGCATCTCCAGTCTCATTCTCCTGCAGAAAAGGGACATGGCGTCTGAGGGCCAGGTTGTGAAACATGCAGCATGCCACTGCTATCTGGCAGACCTTCTCAGGTGAGTAGCACAGGGATCCACCTGTCAGATGCAGGCACCTGAACCTGGCCTTCAGGAGGCCGAAGTTTCTCTTGATGATCCGTCTGGTCCTCCCATGTGCCTCATTATAACGCTCTTCAGCACTTGTCCTGGCATTCCTTACAGGGGTCAGCAGCCAAGATAGGTTTGGGTAGCCAGAGTCACCTGCAAGTATTGAGGGACAACATTTAGCCAAACACAATCCTATGGGGTTGACACCAGAGGCATACACTGACATACAGAGGGTGGGTACCAAGGCTCACCTATTAGCCACACCCTGTGCCTCTGTAGCTGGGCCATCACATTTGGCATGCTGCTATTTCTCAGAACAAAGGCATCATGCACCGACCCAGGATACTTAGCATTGACGTGGGAGATGTACTGGTCCGCTAGGCACACCATTTGCACATTCATTTAGTGGAAACTCTTACGATTCCTGAACACCTGTTCATTCTGGCGGGGGGACAAACGCAATATGTGTACCATCAATCGCACCAATAATATTGGGGATATGTCCCATTGCATAGAATCCAGCCTTCACTGTGGCCAAATCTTCCACCTGGGGGAAAGAAATGTAGCTGCACATGTGTATCGCCAAGCAGACAAAACTCTTGCCAGCACGACAGAAAATATTGGATGTGACATTCCTGCTGCCAAGCCCATTGTCACTCGGAAAGAACCAGTTGCCACGAAACAGAGCACTGATAGCATTTTCACAAGAGGGGGGATCCCAGTGGGATGACGGATAGCAGATATCAGGTCAGGCTCCAATTGGGCACACAGTCTGTGATTGCGGCCCTGTCCAGTCTATAGGTCAGAATTATGTGCCTTTCCTCCAGTGTGGCCAAGTCCACCAAAGGTCTGTACACAGGTTCATGTCTCCACCTCGTATTCATCCCCAGAGGTAGGTATCTAAGGGACACAAGAGTGAGTAGGCTGTCACAATTGGAACAACAAAACTGCAACTGCAGTCCACATGGTGCACTTATGTATTGGGACAGTGTAAATGTCGAATGATGTGCCTATTTAACCTGTGATGCAGTAATTGTCCATTGGCCTGTTTCCTCCCCTGAAATGTCCTGTATGGAGGGACAGGTGGAAGCGAGGTAATCCCGTCGACGTTGGGAATCATTGCAGTAGGCGGTCTTGCACCGCCATGCAATTCCTCATTGGATAACATACGGCCCTATGGAGTACAGTGGCCAATGGGGATGTACGCCGGCCGTGATTCCTCCCTTGTTTCCTGACCTTCAACAGGAGAAGACCTACACTGCGTGTGCTGCTGTGACGTGTGACTTGAACCTACCATGGCCTGTGTGACTGGGGAAAGGGCCCTGGCCTTCACTTCAGAGGAGTTGGAATGACTGGTGGATGGGGTCCTACCCCAGTACGGTCAGCTGTATGGTTATCCAGACCAACAGATGAGTACACTTTGGCCACGATGCATGTGGCATGGATGCATTGAGATGTGTGTGAATGCATCATATAAGGGTGGGTGCGGGGTGGGCAGATTGTCTGTTGGTGGTGTACATGTTGTGCGCTGGCCTATGTGTGTGCCAATGGTGATGGAATCGGGTATGGTGGGCCATGTGTGTGACAGGCTGGACTATTTGTTTAATGGAGTTCTCCTGTCTGTATTACCTCTGCAGGTCAGTGCCCATCAAATGAAGGGATTATGGCATGCCATCGCCAAGGACGTGCAGACCCTGGGGGTCTATGGCAGGCAGAGCACCAACGTCAGAAAAGGTGTGAGGACCTGAGACTCTGGGCACAGAGTACAGCGGAAGCCCAGCTGGGGATGGTCTCCCAATGAGGAAGGGGTGCCAGTCAGACCCTGACCCCTGTGATGGCCTGCATACTGGCGGTGGCCGACCCTGAGCTGGATGGGCGCTAGAGGGAATCACAGCAGCCACAAGGGAGTGAGTACAGTGGGTTTCATTACATATGATGGTGGGGTGGTATCCAGGTGGTGGATGTGTTAGTGGGTGCCCTTAAGGCCATGCCAGACATTGCATTGTGGATCAACTGAAGGGTAATGGCTGCATGGCAAATACAGGTAACCTAGCTTGTTAGTAGTCCATTTCAGGCAGGGCCCAGGTTTGCTGCAGTTGGTGGTGTGTGGTCCTCATCTTGCCTTAGTGACTAGCCATATCACTGGTAGCGTAATGCATAGTGCTTAAGCCTGTTCCCTGTGTGTGACGGTGATGTGCATGCCAATGGTGGTGTTGGTGAAGTCATTGACCAAGTGTATCCTTTGTGTCCCCCCTTTTCTTTAATTTTTCATACTGTCCTTGTGTGCATTAGCATCATCTGGCAGAGGAGCAGGGGCACCAGCGACAGGGGGAGCTGCATCCCACAGGACCCTGGAGGCAGATTCCACTGACGCTGAGGGAGCCAGTGGGATGGAGGGAGAGGTGAGCTCCACAGCGGAGACAGGAGTAGACAACACAGACTCTAATACCTCCACTGATGGGAGCTCCCTGGTGGAGACGGACACCTCTGTGACCACCCAAGCTTCAGGTACAGCCGTCACCCCCGTACCAGCACTGCCCTCCCAGTAGCCCCTCAGTGAGTTGCCTCTGCACGCAGGAGGGTGGGCATCACCTTCACCCCAGGCACCTCAGGCCCTGCGAAGTGAGCCCTGCTGCCCTCAGTGAGGAGGCTATTGACCTCCTGAGATCCATCTTTGTAGGGCAGTCAACCATTGTGAATGTCATCCAGGGGCTGGCATCCCACATGCAGAAATGCAATGCATTACTGGAGGGCATTCACAGTGGATTGGCGGCCCAAGAGACATTGATTCAGGCTCTGGCCTCCTCTCCGATAGCAGCCATTGTCCCTGTTTCTACCATCCCCCCTCCAACTACCACTTCCAAGTCCCATTCACCTCAACCCCAACCCATCCCAGGCACACATACAGATGAGCATGCACACAAGAAAACACCCAAGAGTGGCAGAGGCAAACACAGGCACCACACTTCATCCCACAAGCACTCACGCAAGCACCATACAGTTGCAGACACTACAACATCCACTGCCTCCCCTGTCTCCTCCTCTTCCTTCTCCACCACCTCCCTCCGAGTCATATCCACAATCACACCTGCATGCATTACATCAACATCCACTACCAGCATCACCACACCAAGCAGAACACACACCTCACTGGCAGACACCTCCACAACAGCTATGCACGAGTCCCCTCTATCCTCTCCCACCCTTTCTGTCTGCCCCTCCTAAAGGTCACAAACGCAAGCACTCACACACCCAACAGCCATCCACCTCACATCAGCACACTGCCCATGCACCTGCACCCAAGTCCAGAAGACATACACTGCCAACAACCACTCCCTCGTCCTCCAATCCCTTTACTCCTCCCTCGTCCTGCCCCACCATCCCTAAAAAGCTTTTTCTTTCCCAAATTGATCTGTTCTATGCCCCTCCCCTGGTACGGCCCGTATGGGCAGAGTACCAAGGACACAGCCCAGCACCTCAGCAAAACAGTCCACGGGGACAGTGGTAGCACCACCTACTCGTGGTGGTAAGGATACCACACCTCCATCGAAGAAGGTGAAGGAACCAGCACCACATGGAAAGAAGGAGAAGGAGCCATCACCACCAGGAAAGAAGGGGAAGGAGCCAGCACCACCTGGAAAGAAGGGGGAGGTTCCTGCACCACCAGGAATTCAGTTGAAGGAGCCTGCACCCCAGGCAGAGAGGAGACGAGCCCATCCACACCTGCCAGGAAGGGTAAGGAATCCAAAGCCCATGTACTGAAGGAGACGAAGCACTCTACTCCAGCAGAGGCTGTCAGGTTGACACCTCCACCACCACCAGCTGTCACGGGGCCCCACGGCCAGCTGAGGAAGTGCAGCCATCAGACAGTGCAGAGGCTGCCCAGGAGGATCCTCTATTCACCACCACAGTGCAGGCATCAGACAGTGCAGAGGCTGCCCAGGAGGCTCCTCCATCTACCACCACACTGCAGCTGTCACTGCCAGCAGACGCCATGTAGGCCCCACTCCAGGGGCTGAGATGCGAGTTGCCCCCTCCAGAACCTGTGGAGTAGTCACCCACTCCAGAGAATGTGGCCTTGTAGTCCCCAGGACAGAGCAATGAGCTTGGAGCCCCCTCCAGAACCAGTGGGGTAGTCACCCGCTCGAGAGACTGTGGCCTTGCACTCCCGAGGACAGAGCAATGGGCATGGAGCCACATCCAGAACCAGTTGAGTGGTCACCCACTCAAGAGACTGTGGCCTTGCACTCCCCAGGACAGAGCAATGGCCATGGAGCCCACTCCAGAGCCAGTGGGGTAGTCACCCACTCGAGAGACTGTGGCCTTGCATTCCCCAGAACAGAGCAATGAGCATGGAGCCCCCTCCAGAACCAGGGCGGTACACACCCACTCAAGAGACTGTGGCCTTGCACTCCCCAGGACAGAGCAATGGGCATGGAGCCCCCTCCAGGACCAGTGGGGAAGTTCCCGTATTCGGCTGGGGTGCCTCCCACCCCATCCCCCTGAGGTGCCTTCTCACTTGCATAATGATGCCCCTGCAGTTTTCTCTCCGGATGTGTGAGGATACAGGTTGGGCCTTGAACTGTGCCCTGTGGCCTTGTGTGCCCTTATGACTTTGGACGGGGCATTGGCCCTTTATGAACATCTGTATATATTTGGTGTGTGTGTTGGGTTTTGCTATGCTAATACATTGTTAATACATCAGCAATCTGGTCCGTGTTTTATTATGCCGTGTGTTGTGTGCCATTGATTTATGTGTGCAGCTGGTTGTGTGCATGGGGTGTGTGTGTCGGTGTGTGTTGTGCATGTGTGTGTCACTGTCGTTTTCCTCCCTCTCTCCCTTGTTTGCTAAGCGACTGTACTCACCGTCGTTGTCAGTGTTGGTGTTCCAGGTGAAGCATAACATACAAAATCATTGGGAAGACTTGCAGTTTGGGTTCCATGGCGGCGTAGTTCTTCCCTGTGTCTCCAATGGTGAGTCCTTTCACTTCTCAGCTCTGTTTCCCGCTAGGCTTTTGTTGGCGTTGGTGCCACCCCGAAAAAGGTGGTGGTTTGCAGTGTCTTAATATGGAGGGCAGTACTTTGTCTTCTGCCTGGCTGTTGTTGGCTACCCTCGTGGTGAGTGTTGTTTCCACCCTGTCGGTTAATGTGGTACATTGGCTGTCAATGGGAGTTATCACCGCCATGGTCATAATTTGGCGTTACTTACCACCAGCCTGTTGGCGGTATTACCGCCACTTTATCACTCGTCGCCAGGGTCGTAATGAGGGCCTATATGTATTGTATTGCTTTGTTTATATGTATTGTATCATTCTTCCTGATTCAGAGAGAAGGACTAATCGATGAGGAATCAATCCAACCATTGGTTTATGTTATTGAATTCTGCAAATTTTCATTGTTCTTCTTCATATCAATTGTGATTATTGTTTTATTATCGATGTTGGATCCAAAATACCTGTGGAATGTTAGACAACATAGTTTTTTAATAATGTGTGAAGTATGAATGGTATGTTTGATTTGTATGAACACAATGTTTTATTTTGGGATAGAAGAATCTCTGTTTGGAAACCACTGAATATTGAATAATTTATATCAAAATTGGCTTTTAATATTTTGTAATGTTTTGAACTCCGGAATAAAGGAAAACAATATGGAAGTACATTAAAGTGTTTCATTTATATGTTATCCTTATATTGTTGTGGCAAAGGACTCACTATTTGGAGCCTATGTTTGGAGGTGGGTTGTAGTTTAATTTCTTCTGTTTAGTTCTTCCTGTCCCGCTCCAATGATTGATATACCTCCATAAAAAAAATTGTTGTCCAGAAATTTCCATTTTTGATTTGTGTTTTTGGATCATTGGAGAAGTAATTTAGCTTTGATAAACATTGCTGATCTGCCAAATGTTTTGGGACAGCATTTGTAAAAATTGCAAATGTGTTGCAGTGATGATGTAATATTTCAGGAACCAGGAAATCTATATACTTCATTTTGGTGTTAAAACATGTTTTGGGGGTCAATAGTCTTATAGAGACAGAAAATAACTCCTCAGATCAACCTTTCCGACATTTTCCAAAATGGTGACTATAATAGAGGAAGAAGAGACATATATAGAAATGAAACAAATAATAATGGTTTTTAATCCATATATGTATACACCAAACAATGTTTATGATCTGAATATGAAAAAAAAAATGTTTATCACTTATTTTCATAGTTCACTTTATTTATTTGTTTCAGCAATCACTCATCATACATTTGCAGAATGATGAACATTTGAGAAGAGCACGTAGACAGGGATATCTTTTTGTAGCACAGGTTCTGCAGGTACATGTATGTGTAAGTCTCTGTAGAGGCTGTAGAAATTTCATAGGTTTCAACATCCCATCAATATGTTCCCAAACAATTTCACACAGATCTTTCTCTAAATGTGTATGATCCAAAACATTTACACATCTTCTGATCAAGTAGAAGGCTCTTTTAATGAGTCTATGATGAGAATATGATGTTGGTGGAAGGTCACTTAGCGGGGCTCACTGTACTAAAGATCGTCAAATGTGTGACAATCAAGGTATTTTCTACATCTTTAAAGTCACATTCTTCTTCTGTCTCAGCAAATGATTTTAGAAACTTCACAGGCTCAGCAGTTAAAGCTCCAAGCGTTGTTCCAATTTTGCTCAAGGTGTCATCACCCATAAGAATATATTCCTTGATAAGAACACTGAGCTTCTCAGGGTCAGGTTTCTTGTACAGAATATGAAGCGGGATTAAGTGCACCTGTTCCATAATGTATCCATGACTCTGACAATCGTTGACTTATGAACATTACAACAAATCTAAGTAGCACAGTAATAGGATCTGTGTCATTTGGCAGTACAATGACTCAATTGTAACAATTCGAACAGCCCACTCAACATGTGGCACAACAGAAAGGTCAGTTTCCTCCAATTTGCTGTTACGTTCTTGAATAATATGTCCCTTACCTTTTGAATATATCTCTGCAGGCACCAACTCCTCATTGACAACCATTCCACTTGACATAATTGGAAATTCAGTGTTCACTGAAGCATCAGCAATGTTTTGGCATGTTAACATCTCCAAGTTCATCATGTTTGATGTACATGACCATAATTTACCAAGTTGCACAGGTATAGGTTTTGAATGTTTTCTGCAGGCCGTGTCAATTGTTCCACTTGCAGACATTTATCTGATTCCCCCACATTCTTTGACAAATAGTGCAAGATAACTGTCAAAGACAATGTGCAGTTCTTGTACAGACATCTGTAGAACAATCTGAACAACCTGTCGGATGAAATCTTGATCATTCGTAATTGTGACATATAGTCCACAACAACAGCAGCTTTCAATGAGGACACCTTTTCAAATTTTGAAATTCTTCAGGTGAAAGTTTTCTTCAAGCTCTTGTATGAGTTTGTGTTTCACTGGTTTGATTGCAGCATCTCCATCACATAATGCATTTGTTTGAAGGAGATCATGCAACAGAATGTCCTTGATCAATTCACCCCTTTCTTTTGCTACATCTATCTCTCTATGTGCTTGTGAAAGTTGTTCGTTTGTAACCTGTTTTGTAGTAGCTGATTGGACGCAATTCTTACAATGTCATTTAAAGTGTGGATGTTTAGTGTTAGTGATGATGTCAAGCAGCTTTTTCTCTTTCAATACAAATCTCTTCTGCTTCAGTTCTGTGTATAGTTTCCACTATAGATATGTATAAGATAATGAGTGTCAGGATCTCAACAGGATCTCTGCAGGAGTGAGTGGGTGAAGCAAAATTATGTCCAAACTTCCTCAGAAGACAAGAGGACCCAAGAACTAGTCAAAGCCACTCCTGCCCAATGTGGGAGAGGGGAATGGATAGAGAAACAAACACTGCTTCTGTGGTCGGCAATTTCTTGAGGTACATCTGCTACTCTCTAATTGTTTTCCATATTTAATACCTAGAACATAAATGAGTGAAATTATAACATTATCCTAATCACATGTTTAAACAATACTTTTTATAGGACATGTCTGGAATATCTACATGGCTATTCCCCTCTCCCATCTATGGAGAGTTGTAGGTCATGGAAAATTGTGGAAACACTGAGACCAGGAGTGGAGACTTCTGAATTGATCATTCATACTTGTGAATATAACTGGTATCGATTAGTATGTGTCACCAATCACTTATTCATTCTTGATGTATGTGTTAATATGTAATGCACACAGGCCTACCTCCTACCCTCAGAAGGCTCCAGAATTGGCTTAGAGAACTGCCTCCTAAAAAGTAAACAGCCTAACATATAGCCACAAAGCAAAAACAACAAGAGATGGACGGAATGCTGAACATTGTCAAACATTCACCCCCAGTACAGTGATCTGGGCCTAAATCCATAGATTTTTTGCTGCCCATGCCATTCCAGTTTGGACCCAGCCATATGCAAATCAGTCTTGACCCTGTTCCCCATGGGAACAGTCCAGCCCGAACTGCTAGAAGGTGGACTAGGAGCCTGCTGAAGTCCATGTCTCAGCAACAGCACCCAGGGGCCCAAAGGGGCTACACCATGAAAATTTCAGCAATCAACTTGTTTAAGGTGAATATAATATACAGGGAGATGAACAAAGGGAACTATGAAGAGGCCACTGGTGTACAGTCGAACACTGTGCTGTGACAGTCCTCATTCCACCTTTATTTGTGGCAATGCATGTAGAACCACTTTCATCTTCTATATGCCTCATTCCACAGCCCACCCAGATGAAGGCTGAGGAGATTTTGAGTGGGTGTTGAGGTCATAGAGGGAGCACTGAGGATACTTTTAGTGCTGAAGGGCTGACATACTGAAACCGCTAATTCCCAGGATTACAGCGAGGAGAAGGAAAGCAGTGTACAAGCATGGCGTGGTGTGAAAAATCTGGCAGCAATTGGCCTCTGCTCCTGGGTCTGAGTTCTCGTTTTTCCCGACACTCAGAGTTCTGCTCATGGTCCCCAGGCCACAACTACTCCATCTGGCAGCTGAGTGCTGGCCCCTCTCCATAATGTCCATGTCATTTTTGCACTCACACAGTACTCACAATCTGCTGGAGCAGTGAACCAGCCTTTTTGAAATGGTGACCTTCTTGAAATGGTAAAAAACAAATTGAAGTTGGCTTGCTGCTAATCCTAACACAGAAGGGCGGGGAAGCAATGGTAGAGGGAGGGGCAGTAAGGGGGAAAGGCAAACAACAGGGAAAGAGCAAAAATACCCAAATCTCTTTGAAGTGCAGAAAGTAAAATAAAAATTAGTTCCCTGAGTACAAGCAATGGCAGTAGTGGAACGATAGGAATCAGCTTAGCTGAACAAAATGGCAGCTCCTCCGCTATGGCAGTAGAGTGTTGACCCCAGCCAGCAGCAGCAGATGCAAAACTTCAGAAATAAAACAATAATGAACCGTGTTTCAAGAGGGTGGGGCCAAGAGGGATGGCAGACATGGAAGGGAGTGGTGTGCACTCCCCTCAGTATGCATGTGAGTATTGCCAGCATTCTAGTGGTGGCCAAACACACACTAGAGCTCTCTCCAGCCTGGCAATACAGTGGCAAAGCAGGCACAGGCTCCTAGTCTTCCTGGGAGCGCAAAGTCAGGGCACTCAGGCCAACCCTGATGCTGCTCTCATGCTGCCAGCAGCATGACAGGAGTGTTAGGATTGGCTGCAGGGCAGGCTGGAACCCTGTGCCTTCAGTGGAGCGGCAATTCAGTTGCGCAGGTAGGTTTTTTTTCTTTCCGTACATGTCCCTGTTACCCCGTCTGCCCTACCCCACCCTGCCACCCGTCCCCAACACCAGCCACAACTGTCTGAACTCTGTGAAATAGAAACAGTCCTGGGAGGAAAGAACACAAGAATAGTAAGGTAAATTATTGAATCAAGACGAAACAACTGAGATAGACAACAAAGCTGTCCATTCATGAGCAAGGGGTTGACCCAAGAACAACTCTATGTATATTGGAAATAACTTGTCTGACCACCAGAAAGCTAAAGCTGTCTTTATTCAAGCCATGCAAGAGCAGCTACAAATTGAGAAAAAAAAACAAATTAGTGAAAAGAAAAGACCAAGGAACACAGTCCACACAGGTCTAGCTTCATCAGCAAAATGTATGCCTCTCCAGCGTCTTCCTCTCTGTCATCACCAGTAGTTTTGTTTTTCCCTTTCTGCATACTGGCCACATCACAAAATAATGGCCCTTTGATTTCATTGCATGTTTACCGGAGACTACTCAGTGAACATTGCATTTTATTTTGTAGTCCATGATGACAACCGATGCCCACTGCTTTCTCATTCTGTGTGCCCACTGGTTTTGCATCTGCCATATTTTTCTTACTGAATGCAATCACATACATACCTTTGTCCATTCTCCATCCATATCAAAGTGAATTACAGTTTAATCTATTCCACATTTCATCCATTTTCTGTGTATTGACACTTTCATGGTGTAACCCGTAATCTCTCTCTATGAAAAGTATATAAGGGGTATACCCTTTAAAATATGTCAAAGGTGATGATAAATTCAAAGAACTCTGTAAATAATTATTTGATCAACAGTAGATCATGTCTTTTGTTCATCAATTCTTCCACATTGACTTAATTCTAGTGGAACTCTTTTATTACTTTTGTATTACAACTCTACTCCCCTGTATCATGTTTACTGCTCCTAATTCTGTTTTCCTGAGGGAAATCACACTAGGAAAATAAAGGGAAAATCTGGGCAAAATGTACTATTTTTGCACCCAAAACCTAGATGTTAGAGGAAAGGTGGGGACTAGGCATGGTAGCACTCCCTGGGTCACTTCAATCCTGACATAGGAGCCCCTCTGCAACTCCTCCTCTCATTAGCAAACAAACAACAAAGGTAAATAAGTAAACATGGCAAATATTAAATAGCTGCTATTTCCAGATGGCACTTTAAAAATAGAATCTGCATTTTAATGACCTCCCGAATGGCAACCCTGACCAGGGAGCCAATGCCAACCAGCTTGGACTCCTGAGCCTGTTTGTCACTTCTAGTCAAACAAACATGTAGATCATATCTTACTGCACTACATTCACATAGCCATGTAGCAGGCCGAAACATTTGGAATAAAGGCAGAGCTTATTTGACTTTTGTCCCGTACGTATTAACTATGCAAAACTCAATGACTGAAAGAATAGGTTGCACTGTACACATCTAAGTATTGAAAAACATTTCGATTAAAGTAGGCCTGGGTGAAATTTCGATTATGCCTTAGTAATCAGAGTAATTTTAGTGATTACGCATTACTCTTGTGATGCAAAATTATTGAAATTATGCGATTCCCCCCTGCTTTAATATTTAAGAATCATTTGGGGCAAAGGAGGAGCACAGGAACAATGAACTGTGAGAAAGCAAGCACCTGCTGTCTACTGCTGTTCGTGCCCTGTAGCACGTTGTGCTATTTTTTAGTGTTTGATACATCCTCTGGCTCATTTTGGATGAGAAGGTGCATTTTGCACAAAGAAAATAGCTCTAAATGCTTGATTATGCTTCTCATTCAATTGCACAGAATTACATGTAATTTTGCAGTCATTATGAACATTTACACTAGGGACAATTATGCCAGTTACTCGAACTCCTACTTAGGGTTATCGGTGTCACCATCTCTAAAGGGCTTGTAAATCTGACCTTTTAAAAATGTTAATTTGTTTTTTTGTGGTACTCTCCTATTTGCAGCTCCACATCTACACATGAATGCTCACCAGTGATAATGTAATAAAAAGCCATGTCAGAACAGATGGGTGCGGGCCTAGTGCAGTGAAATAAGCCAGTTTCAGTGAAGGAACTAGGGAAAAAGAAATGACCAAAGGAGGCGAAGAAAAGCAAAGAGGCATGGGGAACAAGGTGAATCAAATGATCGCGCATGAATGAAAAGGGTATAAAAACATAAATTAAGGAGGAGATTAAAGAAAGACAGCTAGAAAAAAGGATATAAGTGACAAGAACGGAAGGCAGAAGGAAGGGTGAAAGGAAGAAAGGGTGGAATGAAGGGTGGAAGGAAGAAAACTTGAGGAAATGTGAAAGGCAGGGATGGTGGAAGGAAGGAAGGGCCAAAGTATAAAAGGGTGGAAAGAAGGGAGGAATAGTGGACAGAAGAAATGGTGAATGAATGAGTTAATGGACAATTGGTGAAAGGATGGATGATGAAAGAGTTCTAAAATGGAAGAAAGAAAGAATATTACTGTGAAAGGATTGACTGTTGGAATGGCATTGCATGAATTCTAGGATGGCAGATTGGCCTATTTTTTGTAGGCCCATCGCCCCCAAGGGGGGCACAATCCACTTTGGCACCAGGTATCTTGTGTATGTGTGTATTTTGTGGGGGGGCACATTACTGATGGCCATTTCTGCTCCCCTTGTGGGCAGATTGGCCTATTTCTTTTAGGCCTATCTGTCCCCAAGGGGGCAGAAGCCGACAAGACATGAGGGAATTATGGTGTTTTTTTGTTATCCTTAGTTTTTTTGTCGCCCCCCTTGGCAAGGGTCACCCCCCCAAATGGGGTACAGAGTGTTGGCCATTTCTGCCACCCTTGGGGGCAGATCGGCCTATTTTTTTTGGGCCCATCTGCCCCCAAGTGGGGGCAGACTCCACTTAGGGACCAGGGATCTTGTGTGTGTGTGTTTTGTATGGTAGGGTGGCCCCTTTGGCAAGGGTCACCCCCTAAGCGGGAACATTACTGATGGTCATTTCTGCCCCCCTTGGGGGCAGATCAGCCTATTTTCTTTTTAGGCCCACCTGCCCCCAAGGGGGGCAAAAGCCACTAAGGCACTAGGGACAATTTCTAAGTTCTTGGTGCCAGCTGTTTGTCAACTGACTAAGGAGATGTATTTGTGATTATAACAGTTTATTTCTTATTTTCATTCTAGTTCCAAGCTTTTGTTTCCTTTGCTGTGGATCCTTGCGGTTTTGGCATTAGTTGTCCTGCGGTTTGCATAGTTGCATGTTTTAGGTAAGTAAAAGCAATTTACTCCAAAAGAGTATAGTTGACATGCACGAATGACATGTTTGTAAGTGGTGTACTAAATGCAGGATTGTGTGTGAAATTGTCCTTAGATTTGAGCACAATTACATTGGTGTTGTCATATGGCTAATTTGCTTTTTTCTTTTTAGTGGGATATCATTGGTGATTGCTGTGTCTGTGCAGTGTAGTTGCTAGTGAGTAGCTTTTTCAGGCAAGTGAGTGGTATAGTTTTTTAAGTACATAACTCTTTGTAATAAAGCTACACTTTGTTCATTACTTATTTTAGTGCTGGTTGTTGTTGGCAATCCATTTGTTGTTAGAAAGAATCATGGCTAGCCACAGAGTGGCCGCTCAGCAGGTTGTTGGCATGCTTTTTGAGTCATCTTTTGACAATAATTATGAGACTGACTCTGCATCTGAGGCAGAGGAGGAAGTGAGAGATTCTGGCAGTGAGTTTTCTGTCCGAGAGGATTCTTCTGATGAGGAAGCCACTCTCAGTGCAGATGTAGGACCTGTTTTAGAGAAGGACATTGGTATGCCAAGAGTGTAGTAGCCTGGGGCTGAAGGGTTTCCCATTAGAAGACCTGACACCTGGATTGCTCCAGAGATGGAGCAACCACAGTTACCTGCATTTACTGGTCTCCCAGGTTGCAGAGTCAATATGGAAAACTTTTTGCCTGTCAATTTCTTTCACTTGTTTACGGACCATTTATTTTTAGAAGAGATTGTTGAGCAGACTAATTTATATGCGGAACAATATTTGAGGGACAACACTGACTTAGGCCTCAGTCTAGAGCTACTCAGTGTGTTCCCACATATCTGGAAGAGATTAAAACGTTTTTAGGTTTGACCTTTTTTTGATGGGGTTGATAAGGAAGCCATCACTGGCTTCTTATTGGTCTACTAGTCCCTTGATGGCAATGGCTATGTTTCCTGCAACTACGACTCGTGATCGCTATTTGCTTCTTCTTCCTATGCTGCATTTTGTAGACAATGCTTTAGCCTTGCAACAAGATCACCCTGATTGTGACTGTCTTTTTAAGATTAGGCCTGTCCTTGATCATTTTGTAGATCGGTTTTCAGAGGTCTATGTTCCAGGCAAAGAGATAAGTGTGGACGAGTCTTTGGTCCTGTTCAAGGGGAGCTTAGTTCTTAAGCAGTACATTCCTAGTAAGAGGGCACGGTATGGAATTAAATTGTACCTGCTGTCAGAAAGTAGTACAGGATACATATATAATTCCCGGGTCTACACTGGTAGGGATTCCAGTATTGACCCCCCCCCCCGGTTCTCTCTTTTGGAGTTGTCGAGAAAATTGTGTGGGAACTTGGTAAACGACTGTTTAACAAAGGTCACCATTTGTACGTAGATAATTTCTACACTGGAGTGCAGTTGTTCAAGGAGTTGTTTAGAGTGGACACTGTTGCTTGTGGCACAATCCGTTCTAACCGGAAAGGCTATCCAAGGGAGCTTGTCTGTAAAAAACTTGAGAGGGGACAGTGCAGTGCCTTGCGGAATAATGAGCTGCTAGCTCTGAAAAGTTTCAGACAGGAGGGATGTGTACATGCTATATACCATCCATGATGAGAGTTCTTCCCCTGTGACTGTTTGGGGTCAGGTTGCCGAAGTGTGCAAACCTGCGTGCATTTTGGACTACAATAGGCACATGGGTGGTGTTGATAGAGAAGATCAGAGGTAGGAAACTTACACTGCTCTTCATAAGTCTTACGTGTGGTATAAAAAGTTGGCCCTACATTTATTTCATTTAGCAAATTTTAATGCTTTTATTGTGTTCAAGGATTGTTCACCTGAGTCAAGGATGAAATTTTTTAAATTTCAGGAGTCAGTGACAGAGAGCCTTATTGTGGTGGAACAAGCAAGAGTTCCTAGAGTAGCAGTGGTGGAGGATGTGGCTAGATTGAAAGATCGCCACTTTCCAGATCACATTCCTCCCACTTCCAAAAACGACTTGGCCACTAAAAAGTGTAGAGTATGTGCCCGAAGAGATATCCGGAGGTAGAGCCTGATGCACTGCCCCGATTGCCCCTCAAAACCTGGGCTGTGTGTGGCCGGCTGTTTCAGGAGTTACCACACGAACAATTTTTTTGGGGAAATACCGTGAACATAAACTACCTGTTTTATATTTTCAGATGTTCAGTTTCACATTTCTGTCATGTTTTCAGTTAAAGCTTTTGTTTGTAGTTTTGTACTTATTTTATAATTGGTTAGTGGTTTCTTTGTTGTTTAAAAACAGAAAAAAAGTGATGGTGGTGTGCGTAAGGTGGCGCTTGGCTGGCGGTGTGCGTGGGGTGGTGCTTGGCTAGCAGTGTGTGTGGAGTGGTGCTTGGCTGGCAGTGTGTGTGGAGTAGCGCTTGGCTGGTGGTGCCAGCCAAACATCAATCCACACACTCCCATCAGCTAGTGTGATTGCTGTATCAGGCATGTGGGCGTATGTAAGTGATTGGCCTTTGAGTGGCGTTGTCTGTTGAAGCGAGTGTTGTAATGTGCTGGGCCCGTGGCTGGTGGCGTGAATGGACGTGTGCATGTCATGTATGAAAGGTGTGTGAATGGACTGTAAAACGGTTGGTGCCTTGATGCGGCTTTACAGCTCACAAGCAATTGGTTCAGTTTTTTGGCCTTTCAGTTATTAACAGTGCATTTCACTTTTTTTAAATCTCTTGTTAAAAAAATTTGATCTACTGAACCATCATTCACCCTCGTGCCAAATCCAACCAGTATGTGTGGTAAAAATGACAATACCTGTTCCGCTGTAATCAGGCGTCGCAGCACACTTGTGACACAATAGGTGTCTCAGGTGGGACCCGATGATGAAGCATGCCACCAACTTGGTTGGTGGGTGAGGGGTCATTTTAACATAACCTAAGTGCATTTCTTTTCACAATTTTAGTGTTTGGCACATCACAGACGTACGTGGACACATCAAAATGATATATTACAAAACTGCCTGTGTTTTGGGGGGAGGGGGCACCTATGTTTTTGGTCCCGGGTGTGGTTTTCATCTAGGGAAACCTACCAAACACAGACATTTTTTAAAACTAGACACCCCAAGGAGTCAAGGGAGGTGTGGCTTGCGTGGATCCCGCAACATTTTCTTACCCAGACTCCTCTGCAAACCTCAAAATTTGCTTTAAAAAGCATATTTTCTGGACTTTTCTTTGTAGGACCACCGCTCCGGCATAAAATTCCTACTCCCCAGCGTTCCCTCTCAGTCTCCCAAGTAAAATGACACTTCACTTGTGTGGGTCCCTAAAGCAGAGTCAGCCTAAAGATGTATAGAAGAAAAATATGTACTTATCAACCAATCTTATCAGGAGACTTAGAGGAACGCTGGGTGGAAGGAAATTTGTGGCTCCTCTCAGGTTCCAGAACTTCACCGAAATGTGAAGAAAAAGTGTTTTTTTAGCCAAATTTTGATGTTTGGAATGGATTCTGGTTAAGAAAACACTGGGGGATCAACTCAAGTCACACCTCCCTAGACTCCCTTCCGTGTCTAGTTTTCAGAAATGTTTGGGTTTGGTAGGTTTCCCTATGGCTACTGAGCCCAGGACCAAAAAAGAAGATGCCCACCCCCCAAAAAAAGCTGTTCGTTTTTTTTGTTGATAATTTTGATGTGTCCACATTGTGTTTTGGGGCATTTCCTGTTGCTGACACTAGGCCTACCCACACAAGTGAACGCTGGGTGGGAATTTTGAGGTTTCCAAAGGATTCTGGGTAACAGAACCTGGTGAGAGCCCCAAAAGTCACCCCATCTTGGATTCCCATAGGTGCCTAGTTTTGAAAAATGCAGAGGATTGGTAGGTTTCCATAGGTGCCGGCTGAGCTGGAGGCCAAAATCCACAGGTAGGCACTTCGCAAAAAAACCTGTTTTCTTTGGGAAAATGTGATGTGTCCACGTTGTGTTTTGGGGCATTTCCTGTTGCGGGAACTAGGCCTACCCACACAAGTGAGGTATCATTTTTATCAGGAGACTTGGGGGAACACTGGGTGGGAAATTTGTGGCTCCTCTCAGATTCTAGAACTTTCTGTCACCAAAATGTGAGGAAAAACTGTTTTTTTTTTAGCCAAATTTTGAGGTTTGCAAAGGATTCTGGGTAACAGAAACTGGTGAGAGCCCCAGAAGTCACCCCATCTTGGATTCCCCTAGGTGTCTAGTTTTCAAAAATGCACAGATTTGATTGGTTCCCCTGGGTGCCGGCTGAGCTAGAGGCTGAAATCCACAGGTAGGCACTTTGCAAAAAACGCCTCTGTTTTCTTTGGGAAAATGTGATGTGTCTACAATGTGTTTTGGGGCATTTCCTGTCACGGGGGCTAGCCCTACCCACACAACTGGGGTATAATTTTTATCGGGAGACTTGAGGGAATATAGAATAGCAAAATAAGTGTTATTGACCCTTGTCTTTCTCTACATTTTTTCCTTCCAAATGTAAGACGGTGTGTAAAAAAGATGTCTATTTGAGAAATGCCCTGTAATTCACATGCTAATATAGGCAGCCCAGAATTCAGAGATGTGCAAATAAACCACTGCTTCTCAACACCTTATCTTGTGCCCATTTTGGAAATATAAAGGTTTTCTTGATACCTATTTTTCACTATTTATATTTCAGCAAATGAATTGTTGTATACCCGGTATAGAATGAAACCCACTGCAAGGTGCAACTCATTTATTGGCTCTGGGTACCTAGGGTTAATGATGAACGTACAAGCCCTATATATCCCTGCAACCAGAAGAGTCCAGCAGACGTAACTGTATATTGTTTTCAAAAATCTGACATCGCAGGAAACAGTTACAGAGTAAAACGTGGAGAAAAATTGCAGTTTTTTTCACCTCAATTTCAAATGTTTTTTTTATTTCAGCTGTTATTTTCTGTAGGAAACCCTGTAGGATCTAAACAAATTACCCAGTGCTGAATTCAGAATTCAGTCTACTTTTCGGAAATGTTTAGCTTTCTGGGATCCAGCATTGGATTCACACCTATTTCTGTCACTAACTGGAAGGAGGCTGGAAGCACAAAAAATCATTAAGATGGGGTATGTCCCAGTAAAATGGCAAAAATGTTTTGCAAAATTGTGTTTTCTGATTCAAGTCTGCCTTTTCTTAAAAGCTGGCAAGCTGGTGATGTTAGCACCGCAAACCCTTTGTTGATGCCATTTCAGGGAAAAAATACAAGCCTTCTTCTGCAGCCCTTTTTCCTCTTTAAAAAAAAAAAAAAAAGAAAAATTAAATTTTCGCTGTATTTTGGCTAATTTCTTGGTCTCCTTCAGGGAAACCCACAAACTCTGGGTACCACTAGAATCCCTAGGATGTTGGAAAAAATGACGCAAATTTGGTGTGGGTAGCTTATTGGGGTCAAAACATTATGAGGGTCTAAGTGCGAACTGCCCCAAATAGCCAAAAAAAGGCCTCGCATCTGAGGGGGAAAAGGCCTGACAGCGAAGGGGTTAAATATATGGTTCAAAGTGGATATATTTTTATTTATTAGCTACACACTTGAGCGCAAGTATTTAAATATTAGGTATGTAATGACTCAACTTGGAGAATACATTTCTTAAAAATCACCACAAATTTGAGGATCATTCTGAATCTAGAAAATTATTCTTACCTTCCTGTTTAAAGGGTCCCAAATTCAGACTTTCCCATGTTTCATGTGGTTCTTAGCAATATTGTTAGTTAAGGGCAAGGGTAGTTCCAACTCTCATTTCTTGATGCATTGGATCTTTACTACAAACGAAATAATCTTGATGCTAAGAAACATCCTGGGAACCCACCCTTGTCTGAAACTGAGTATAATCTTTAGTACCCTTTTATTAAAAATAGTAATTGCAAAGGCAAGAATAAATAAGGGGCAAGTTTATTCTGGGATTTTAATTAGACAACCGTGAGGTATTTTTCAGAGAATATAAAAACGTTTTCCTGCATAATTAAACCAAACTAGTAGTTCAGTGAGAAATTCATGATTTCAGAGGGAACAAATATGAAACTCAGAGAATTGCCTGCCTTGTGTGTAGGGTCTGCAATAGTCTGACACAATTCCAACAAATCACACATGACTAATAAAATTAGAAGCAAGAATTGCGAAGTGATAATCACCCTATAAGATACAATTGATACATAAATAAATGTGATAACACCTCTCTAGATGATAAGATTTGAAAGGAATATAGATGAGAAGATTGATATGTGGGATAATTGTTATATCTGGGGTGCAGTGAGGGATATACATTAGGACCTATTTCAGGCCATAGGTATTGCCATGTGCTTTGCAACTAAAAAATCTATTTTCTATCAAAGACATAAACTATAATGATACCATGAGAAATGTTTTATGATAATGGCAATGCCCACAGCACCACCCCAGCAGACTGGTTCAAACAGGTTGAGAGCTTCTGTTATCACAAACCAAGTAAAAACATACAACCCGCTTTCAGCAATTATTAGATCACTTTTATAGAGGGTGTTATTACAAAATTCAAATGTTTGGGAATGAAGAGTGCATTGGTATGCATATATTTGATTCTATTCAGTGATAGATGTCTAACTGATTCTTTCCTTCTACCTACCTGCAGGACAATTTGTGGCACACTAATGGCAAAGAGACATATACAAGGGGTCAAGGCTTCAGCAACATTATTGAAAGTGTAGGATGTGACATGCTAATGTGAAAGAGGTATTTTGGCTGACATGGCCGTCTCCACTGTCAAAGTTCTAGGTGATGGACCTCTTGTGTACACAAAAGATGTAGCAATTTATGGTACATTGGCAATGTCAACACATCATACTTCCATAACATGCTGGGGTTGGGTGAGCCTTACAGCATGGCAGACAGAAAATACTAACTTTTTCAGAAATGTTTGCCAGCTGGCAGCATTTCCATGAAAATCTTTTGGAATGCTAAATATGCCAATCATGATGGCAAATCTTCCACTGTAGACAAGGTACCAGACCAGCTTCCTCCTTTGGTGGACTTAGAACTTCACTTCTTGGTGGAGATAGAATTCTCTTCAGAAGTGGCATGTCTGCATTTACAAATATCTCTAGTTTGAATGGCGAAGCCACATGAGGAATGGGCAGGTAATTGGGTTATACGTTGCAGATGATCCCATAGCCTTGACATGTGTTGTAGCTGAGCTCCTACACTACCTTTTTGCAGACCTTACAAGTGTGAAAAGGTTTATTGGGGGTGATGTTGGCTCACATAGAATAACTTTGACTGAGTAACAAATCAACCCCCGCGCACAATTTATGAAATGTTATTTGTAAGAAACCAAAGAAACGAGAATATATTTAAACATCTAAACAAACTGAAGATTTGCACCAAGTTTTAGTTGAAAGAAAGAAATGGAATAAACAAGCATGAACAAAGCATTACACCCTACTTAGAAAGCTATTTGTTGACAAGGTAAAAAATTCCTTGATTTACAAGAGAAAAATCGACTTTGCTATTGGCAAGCTATGAGTTTGAGCTTTGTTGGGGCTATTTACAAAGGTTACTTACACTTGTAAGTTACATGTGTAAGTTTGTGCTTACACATTTCAGCAAATGTGCTACTTTAGTCTGTTCACAAAATGTGAGTGTAAAGTTACACAAAAGTGAAGACTTACATGTATCCACAGTCTGAAACTGGGTGTGGAGCACAAGTTATAGGTGTATATTACTACTGCCATAAAGGAACAGTATAAGTCCAACACAACACATGGCAAACCACTGGTACTTCAGCTCCCTCCTACAGACAATAATATCATGGGAATTGTAAATAGAAATCACAGGCAATAATGATAAATTAAATTAATTTAAGAAGTTAAACATATAAATAATTGTGATTTAAGGTTAAAAGAATCTGCACATAAAACATTTATATTGTTTTATAATGAAATAGTTCAACAACCATTTTTAAATGTATAAATTAATGCAACATTAATTTCAATAAAATATTATTACCTACTTTTAATTAACCGTACGTCGGTTTTAATAATTATTAATGCATAATACAAGTTAAATTACTTTAGATGGGAACTTATTTTGGAAATTAAACCTCTGAAAAATATTTTTTATTTAATTTTATATATATTTAAATTATTCATACCTTAAATACAAATTAAGCAAACAGCGCTGTAGCATTTTTCTATCTTGTTCTTAGTTTTAAAATAAAGATACAAGATGAATTTACTTTAATATTTAGCATAACAATATTTTTATTAATTTACTATAAAGTTTAATTAACTTTTTTCACTTTCACTGTATTTTACCATGTGGAGATCTTCAACTCGATGGTGGAGTTTACCTGTGGTAAAGTATAGAGAAAAGTAAAACTGTTTATTTAATTCACCATTTTACATTTTTTATTATGCATAGACATTTTTTTAAGTGATGTTTAGATTTAAAAGTAGTTTAATAATATTTTAATAAAAATGAATGTCACATTATCTTGTACATTTAATTATGTTTATTTTTATATTTTGTAACATTATATTTAATGTATTCAATGTTTAACTATGCAGTTTAATTTAAGAATATTTCCTATGGGGTTTTATTTTTTTAGCCCTTGTCTAAATTATTTTCTAAGGGAGGGTGTTGCAGTACCAGTAGTTGGCCATGTGTGGTGCTGAACTTACTTCTCTTCTGAGATCCAGTAATTTACTAATGTTTTTAATTTTTTTGTCAGTAATAAAGTTAGAAGTGTAATGTGTGAATAGAAATGGCTTACCCTTTTGCCAGTGGGTCCATGCCCCTTTCTAAGCCCCTCCCTGTCACTGTGCCCTTCCTTACTTCTGGCAAACCTCCTCCCATTTAGCAGTAAGTATGTCTTTCTTTCCTGCCAGTCCTCTGGTTTCTTCCACATCTACTACTAAGTAGTAAACTTACATGTGAGAGGATTTTCCACAGACAAATGAGAGGTGGAGGTGGAGACACTCAGCTCTGTGATATGCAATTTGCAGTACTTTAGTTGTGATATTGTAGCACTACTAAACATACCACAAAGTGCAGTTTGTGAATGGACCTCTTCAGTGTTTGAGTAAACATCTTCCCGTGGGCAGTTAGTGGGAGTTTCAACGTAGGGACAGCTCAAAACATTGTAAAAATCCACAATCTCACGTTTACCTGAATTTCACATCCATTTTGAAGGTGTTTTACCACCCTCAAACTAGTTGCAAATTAAGCCCATCAAAATCATGATTAAAGCAGTTTGCCATGAGGGAAAGGGAGCACATTTTGAAAATATTAGGGACGTGTTTTCCTTTGCAAATACATTCAAATGATTGATTATATAACGATTTATACAGAGCACCATTCCCTAAAGCGTGTCCTGATGCTCAAAGGATATACTAAGAGGAGCAGCAGAGTCCTTAGTGAGGGTGGGTCTATTGATGGGTGGGTCTTAGTGAGGGTGGCTCTATCCACTCCGGCGCCCCTTCGGACCCCTGCCCGCACTTCATCTTTAACAAAGCCGACAACATCATCGCCCCGCACCTCCAGACCGTCATCAACTCTTCTTTTTCTTCTGCTACCTTCCCCGAATGCTGGAAACACGCCGAAGTCAACGCCCTACTAAAGAAACCTACGGCTGACCCGAGCGACCTGAAAAACTTCCGCCCCATCTCCCTTCTGCCTTTCCCAGCCAAAGTAATAGAGAAGACCGTCAACAAACAGCTGACCACCTTCCTGGAAGACAACAACCTGCTCGACCCCTCACAGACCGGATTCCGAACCAACCACAGCACTGAAACCGCCCTCATCTCAGTCACAGACGACATCAGAACCCTGATGGACAACGGTGAAACAGTCGCCCTCATTCTTCTCGACCTCTCGGCTGCCTTTGACACCGTCTGTCACCGTACCCTAATCACCCGCCTCCGCTCCACCGGGATCCAAGACCAGGCCCTGGACTGGATCGCCTCCTTCCTCGTAAACCACTCCCAAAGAGTCTACCTCCCTCCGTTTCGCTCAGAACCCACTGAGATCATCTGCGGCGTACCTCAAGGCTCATCACTCAGCCCGACACTCTTCAATGTCTACATGAGCCCCCTCGCTAACATCGTACGCAAGCACGACATCATCATCACCTCCTACGCCGACGACACCCAACTTATACTCTCCCTCACCAAGGACCCCGCCAGCGCCAAGACCAACCTACAAGAGGGTATGAAGGACGTCGCAGATTGGATGAGGCTCAGCCGCCTAAAACTGAACTCTGAAAAAACTGAAGTCCTCATCCTCGGCAACACCCCGTCCGCCTGGGACGACTCCTGATGGCCCACGGCCCTCGGCACCGCACCGACCCCCGCAGACCACGCCCGCAACCTCGGCTTCATCTTGGACCCCCTTCTCACCATGACCAAGCAAGTCAACGCCGTGTCCTCCGCCTGCTTCCTCACCCTCCGCATGCTCCGCAAGATCTTCCGCTGGATCCCCGCCGACACCAGAAAAACCGTGACCCACGCCCTCGTCACGAGCCGCCTGGACTACGGCAACACCCTCTACGCTGGGACCACCGCCAAACTCCAAAATCGCCTGCAACGCATTCAAAACGCCTCAGCCCGCCTCATCCTCGACGTACCCCGCAACAGCCACATCTCCGCACACCTGAGACACCTGCATTGGCTCCCAGTCAGCAAAAGGATCACCTTCCGACTTCTCACCCACGCACACAAAGCCCTCCACGACAAGGGACCGGAATACCTCAACAGACGGCTCAACTTCTACGTCCCCACCCGCCCCCTCCGCTCCTCTGGCCTCGCACTCGCCGCCGTCCCTCGCATCCGACGCTCCACGGCGGGTGGGAGATCTTTCTCCTTCCTGGCGGCCAAGACCTGGAACTCCCTCCCCACCAGCCTCAGGACCACCCAGGACCACTCCGCTTTCCGGAGACTCCTAAAGACCTGGCTGTTCGAGCAGCGATAACCACCCCCTTTGTCCCTAGCGCCTTGAGACCCGCACAGGTGAGTAGCGCGCTATATAAATGCTAATGATTTGATTTGATTGAAAATGCCATGTCTTGATTACTTTTCAAAATCAAAGGTGATCTTCTAAAAAGCATACAGCTTGTGTAAACTTCTTCCAGTAGGCTAGCTGTTTCAAACGAATACCTTGAGCCATCTTAACCTGGGGAACTGAAAAACAGATGGTAGATAAGCAGAGGATAATCGTAATTTTCTAGAATGAGCACAGAATTTGATCTTGGTTGACTGTAAATTCAACTGTATTGAATAGCACTCTGCACTAGGTTTCGGCTCTTTTTAGTGACCCTTTTCTTAATCTTAATCAGGAAAGTGGAATTCCCTTTTGTGGTAAATGAGATATATGAGGCAGACCAAAAGCTGCAGATGTTCATTCAGAAATCTACACTTCATACATAGTGTACCTGTAAATGTTTACTTATTGGAGTATCTACAAAAGGGTTACAAAAGGGTACAAAAGGGTTACATTTTTGGATGTGCTCCTAGAATTATTTTCAAATTCCAGAGTCAGAAATGTCAGCTTTTATGAAAAGCTTTTATGGGAAATAAAAGCACCGAATTGGATGTTGTAGCAAGGATATCCAGCAAACGTTAGAGCATGGCTGTCAGGATAATCCTACTTCAGCCCATTCTGCAGGAAACAAATATGAATATTTTGTTTTGAGATTCAGGCCACTGTCAGTAAAACAAAATTTTAGGACAAAGTAAGATCTCTGGAGAATTTTCTAAGCTGTTTTTTTTTTACTTATGCATCATGGATTCCAGTCCTCTTGAAAAATGAAAAAAATTATTAATGATATCTATGTTATTGCTAATGAGAAAATGTATAGAGAAATCAATCGTAGAAAAATAATGTGCATGTACCCTCAAGGTATGCTCACCATGTGTACTAAAACAACTGAAATTGTACGCAATAATGAAAATATATGTTATTACTAATGAGAGAATGTATTGAGAAATCAATCATAGAAAAATAATGTGCACGTTTGAAAAATGTGCCCTCGGGTATGATCACCATGTGTACTAAAACAACTGAAATTGTACGCAATAATGAAAATATATGAGAAAAATGTAATAATATGCCATAATGAGATGTATAACCTATGTTTTAGATTAATTTATATTATTAAGTTAGCTGGACTAAAGGCCTAGTTCTACTGGGCCTCGTACACTCTGAACATGGAAAAACCGAACGTCTTGCAAAGGACTGGAAACTGCTGCATGCAACCTTGACCCAATCAAAGTTCAAGTTACTTAGCTAGAATTTTCTGCAATGTACCGTGAACAGGAGATGGGGAAGACAATTTGCTACAATTATGTGTAGAGCAGGCTAAATGTACTTTCCCAGGACTTGAACATAGAGGCACTCACTGAAGAGCCATATGCAACAATTTTGATACCTGATGAGCCGGATGATGAGGGCATCGCATGAAGAACCAATTTGCTTCTTGTGACTTGGAACATATGAAAATTAGTAGATTTGGGAAACAAAAACTATAGGTTAAAGTCATTTCTGCTGACTGACTGACCAATTAGCAATTAGGTGGATGGACTGGGAAACCATAGTAAAAAGTCATGAAAAAGGGCGAGAGATCAGAGTGAAGGGAAGGAAATTGATGACATTGTCCGAGGTGCTGATATTGGGGTCATACTGAGAGCCTGATTCGTACCAGACTAATTGATGACCTGAAGAGGAAGACTGATCTGTTGCTGATCCATCCTGGATAGGTAGCTATAAAAATGTAAATTACGATTTTCTGCCTTTTCTTCTAGGTACCAACTGCGCTGATTATAGATATCCTCATTTAGGTAGATTTTTCCAAATTAATGTTTTCTCCAAATTGTTTTTGCATGAAGGCCCACATGCTAATGCTAATCTTGGTTAGGTAGGCTCTTGAAGGGTGACGTTGACAATTGACTGACAAACTTAATTGCTGAACTTCACTATCAATGCAATATTGTAGCTTATGGAATTACCTTTACTCATATGTTCCCTTAAGTGATGATGTTTTAGTAATGAATTAATGAATTGAATAAAGAATTGAACTAACGGATGATTTAGAATTGTAAACAATAGGGAAATAAAAATTGTTAACTCTTTATCGAATTGTGGTTATTCATGAGTAGATGGGTTTGAAGGTGATTGACTAAAATTGTTCCATTGATTATTGATGTTGTTTGTTGTTTGTTGTTCAATGGTCACTGCATGACTAGGATACTCCTTGCGATTCAAAAGGTTAATCGACCTATACGCGTCCCCTTGTAAGTTTACTTACTAAGGACCATGCGCGCTAGCATTTTTTGGTAGCAGATTGATGGTTAGTTTCATTGGGGAACTAGTTATGTGGTGATTATTGGATATGGTAGAGGTATAAGTTAGGATTAGTTGTGTGTATTTTTATGAGGTTTGAGTTTTGTTTTACTGAAATGGCAATTGTAGCAAAGATGATGTCCCCTTCAGCCCAGAAATAACTTTCCCAGATCCTGGATCCTGCTATTAAAGTTGGGTATGTTCTCAGCGTATTTTGAGATAGTGTGAAAGTGGTAGGTTGCGCTTGCACAAGCTTAAGCAAATTTGCATGTGAATTGTGATGTATGTGAGGTAAGTAGGGAGTCTGCGTAATCCAGTTGAGATTAGTAGGAGTGTGCGTACTACGTAGTATGAGAGTAGGGAAGTCGTCGAACTTCACGTGTGTGGCACTTTGTGCTCCAAAAAATTGTCCACTTGGTTGTTGGTCATGTACGGACCCTGCGTGGTCTAAGACTCCAGAGTATATTGACAAGCGTAGGAGACACTTGATTATATGTTGTAATCTGTCTGGTTTAGTAGGTTGATCGGTGCATGGTCAACAAATCGGTCTGTGAGATAAATGAGCAAAATAAATTTTGAATGAGATTTTGCGAGTTCTATGTGCACCAGGACAGACCCATTGATCAGTTGAGTGTAAAATTCACAGCCTGAATTTTGCTTGCGAATGTGGGAGACTGGTAAAGAGGAATAACTACATGAGCAAAAGAGCCATTAGTGAAAATCCGTAACGTCTCTGAAACGATTGTGTCCCTTCCTGTAGTAAACCAGCAGGTTTGTTTAGTTATTGGTATTTGGTTTAAGTGCTCGCAATAATATGCATTAGTTGTGTGAATTGAAGTAGGAAGACGAGCCACAAGACTTTGTCAGCCTTTGTGTGTGAGTGTGACATCAGAGTGGGCCCCGCTGGGATAGGTTGGCTAGTGAGAAGAGTTGTGAGCGGATTGGCAGCTGTCCGTAAGAGGCAATTGGTTGAGTAAGGGGGTGAAGGGAATATCGGGTGTAAAAGTCATTTCATTATTGAATTTAAATAAATAAAACAGACAAAATGACGTTTTTCAAAGCGTTCAGAAGTGTGATGAAGGGTGATTCTTACATTAAGGCGTCAGTGGGAGAGCTGACCCCATCGGACAATTCTTCGGCTTACATTGTAATGGAGGAGCGAGGTGTAGCACCATGTCTGTGGTTGAAGCAGTGGTGTAAGCTAACCAAGAAGCAAGTGTCCTTAGCTTTTCCAGAGCATTGAACATTTAATTTGAGAATTTTGGATGAATTGTGAATGGCTTTATATGAGATGAAGCCGTTACTGAGACCAGCACAGTTTGAGGTTTAGCGATCTGGGAACTGGTGGCCAGACAGCAACAAGAAATTAAGTTTAAAAAGAGAATGAAGCGAGTAGAGAAATCTTTAGCTGAAGCTAGATGGGGTTGGGAACAGAAAGATGAAGAGCAGAGACACTACAGTGTGCTAAGTTGTCTCCAGCCATTCTGGAGGAAGATGAGGCAGAGAAGGAAGATGGAGCAAAAGAGGATAAAAGTACAGGAAAAAAGAAAAAGAGAAAGTCTTATGAAGATGATGAATATTCTGATGTTCAGGATCTCATTAAGCAGTTGTTGAGGGATCGACCTCCACCCTTTGCGACCTATTCAAGGAGTCCAGGTACTAATGCCACTACAACTGCCCAAACACAAGTACAGAGAACTGAGGGAGCAGCTCCAGACAGATAGTGGACATATACCAGGGGTAGTACAGAGTACACCTAATGCAGGAACTATTACTGTGGTTCAAGCGCAGATGCATCCACCTTCAGTACAAAGAATGTATCCAGATGTACCAGTTCTTGAGGCAGTCTCGAACATAATGGTGCCAATGGAGCAAGTGCTTCCAAGGCCAATGTTAGTTCAAACAGAGCCGACCCCAATGTTATTGCCTTCGGCACAGGCACAGGTTTTGCCGAAATTTACACCAATGACAGGAACACAGTCAGATATTACACCAGTCATGAACCAGGCAACAGGGGTAGCATTCCCACAAGGTGCGAGTGTTAGGGCAGCCACAGATGCAATATCGCTACCAATTACTGTTGGTCCAGTGCGACCCTTATTTGTACAAAAGAAATCAAACGCAGGGGAGCAGAACGAAATGTCACAGAGCCTTGTGAGAAGGGGAGTGAGTGATCCTGTGCAGATGATGTCATCCGCAGGTCAGACTTTCAATGGATCTAGACCTTTAATGGATCTTAGTCCACTTGTAGCACTTCCAGATGCAATAAATGGTCCAAAAGCGAGTCAGAGTTTGAAACATTTGACACTGCAAGCTTCAGGTGCAGTGGTGCAACAGCTACCAGTGCCAAATGCGAGCAACATTTCATTACAGGGATTGTCAGCTCAGCAATTGAGTGAATGGTTAGACAGTCTAAACACTCCTCAAAGTGCATCTAAAGGTGAAGAGCAGATGAATCATGTGAGGTTGAATATAGAAGCAACAGAATTAGTTGAGGGAACAATGGTTGTGAACAGATAGGAGTCCTACACTGAAGAAGAGCTGAGGTATTTGTGCCCAAAGATTACAAGAGAAGTAAGTAAAATCCATCAGAAATTGGCAGAGCTAGCAGAGAAACATGACATTGAGAACACAAGCATTTGAAACACAGGAATGAAGGCCCATTTGAGGGAATTGCTGCAGAGTGCTCAGATTTGGGGAGCATTAGAGAAGTGGGAAGGTAGACGGACAAAGAAAAAAGATAAGCAAAAACGTGATTCACAAGAAGGGTCTGAGGAGGTTCAAAAAGAAAAGGAATTAGTGAAGATGCTTCCGATGAGAGAAATTCCAGGAGGTCAGTTTGTTCATGTTCCATGACACAGGAGTGATATATTGTCATTTACAAATGATTACCCAAAAATTAGAGAGAAGCCAGTCGAGTGGTATCAGCAGACAGATAGATTTGTAAAACTTTCTAAATGTCTGTGGGGGGACTTGAACACACTATTGGAGATAGTGGTACCAGCTGACTTGTGGGTTGAGTGTAAGAGAGCAGTGGATTGGCCAACAAGTGAACCGGAAAAGGATAAAGTAACAGGTGCACCTTCACCTGAGGTAATGAAAAATTAGTAAAAGGTGATTGAGTTCCTGAAGACAAGAATTTCTCCCAAAAATATTGATTGGCAGAGGATTGATAGAACAGTTCAGGAATCTAAAGAGTCAATACATACTTACTATGAAAGATTGTTAAAGGCATTCAAAGAGTACAGTGGCAAGGAAGCAATTGAGCCGAAAGATATGTTGCATTTTGTGTTCAGGTTTGTCGAAGGGTTGAGACCAGAAATAGGGCAGATGAATAAGAGTCATTTGATTTGCTGCCAGGCAAAGCCGATTGATGAGGTATTGCAGTATGCAAAATACTGTAGTGATGAGATTGAATTAAAACAGATTGAAGGAGAAAGCGATGGTGATGTAAATAAAGGCAGCTCAAACAGGAGTGCAGGGAGCTATAGTACCGCCTATGCCGCTGCAGCAGAGAGCTGTTATGTTTTAGCCTCAAGTGAGAGGTAGAGGACGTGGAGTTAACATGATGTGTAGTCCGGAGTTAGGGACTGTAGTGGTTCTGAATGACATGCAGGGGATGAAAAAGATGTTGTAGTGTCATTTGTGTGGAAACGTGGGACACTGGAAACGGGAGTGTTCGTTGATGGCGCAGGATGGTGTTGTTCAGCAAGGTGATGTCCGGACATTTCAAACTGTGAAAGTCCCAAGAATGAAAGGATTTATTCCTAATGTCCAGAATCGAGGACAGAATTTCTTATTGGTACAGCAAATGCAGGTGCCACACGCACAATTAACCCAATTGCAACCAATACAGAAGCAGGTTCCCATGGTACCTAGACAGCAAATGCAGATATCTCAAGCCCCGATGGAGCAGCAGCAGGCGATGCTTACTCAGCAGGTCACAGGTCAAAGAGAAGACAATAGTAATAACACAGTGCACCAATTTCCATTTTATAGTGAGGATGAAATAAACAAAGAATGGATGAGTGACAGTTCGGATGAAGGAGTTTGTATGCTTGCACCTTTCCTAGAAGTAGATCAGAGAGGACCATTTGTGAAGGGGAAGGTAATGGGTTACAAGGTCTCATTCTTAGTGGATACAGAAGCTACACGCTCTACAGTGAGAAGTATGGAAGTCCTGAATTTACTCTTTCAGGCAGGACAGTTCAAGTTGTGGGAGTGGAAAATAGACAGTTGACAAACCCAATTACAGAACCAGTGCAAGTTGAAATTGGAAATTACCAGGGACTACATAGATTTGTGGTGTGTGATTCGAGTCCTGTATGTCTACTGGGGAGAGATTTACTGTGTAAGACGAAATGCTCCATTAATTGTTCGGACACTGGAATAGAAGTTCAAACAAATAGTGATGATGAGGAAGAACATGTGACTGAAATGTTGGTTAACAATGCCAATGAAGAATACCAGTTGATTGAATTTTTCCCACTGTTTACTGTGAAAGAATTGCATGCAGATTTACAGGGAACAGTGAAGGAAGAAGTCTGGTACCTAACAGGTAAAGAAGTAGGTCTTATTAAGGGAGTAGAGTGGATTAAGATTAATCTGAAGCCCAATGCAGTATTTCCGCAGCTTCAACAGTATAACATGCCACAAGATGTTCTGATGAAAGTGGCACAAATAATTGGAGATTTTCTAAAACAAAGAGTTTTGAAATAAATTTTGGGCAGCCCGTGTAATTCACCAATAATGGGTTTAAAGAAGCCATGTGGGAAAGTGCGTGTTGTGCAGGACTTGCGAAAAGTGAATGATTTGGTGGTTAAATGTTGTCCAGTGGTGTCAAATCCAGCAGTGATACTATTTCAGATTCCATGCGATGGAGAGTTGTTCACAGTGGTAGATCTGTCACAACCTTTCTTTTCTGTGCCTCTTCATGAGGATAGTCTGTTTCTTTTTAGTTTCAAATTCTTAGACAGAGTCTGCAGCTGGTGCAGGCTTCCACAAGGGTATACAAAGTTACCATCACTGTTTAATCAGATCTTGAAAAAGAACCTGGAGTCATTAGAATTGCCATACCAATCAACTCTAGTACAGTACATTGATGACTTATTGATTGCGTCCAGAACAAGGGACGAATGTAAACATGACTCGATTGCCCTGTTTAATCATTTGGGAGAATTTGGATGTAAAGTTTCACCTGTGAAATTGCAGTATTGCCAAAAATTTGTAAAATACCTGGGGCATCAGATTGAGAAGGGATTAAGGAGAATCTCCAGGGAGAGAATTACCATGATTCTGCAGAGAAGTCCCCCGACTCCGCAGAGAGATGTTAGAATGTTTCTGGGAATGGTGGGGTACTGCAAACAGTGGATTCCGAATTTTGCTGAGATTGGGAAGCCTTTACAGCAGTTGACACATAAGGAAGTTACAGATCCCATTACCCTAGATGAAGATGAGAAGAAAGCATTCACTGAATTGAGAGAGAGTTTGTGCAGAGCTCCAGCATTGGGAATGCCTGATTACACGAAGCCTTTCACTTTGTTTTGTCATGAATGTGATGTTTGTTCTTTGTCTGTTTTGACACAGGTCCATGGAGGTGCTTATTGCCCAGTAGCTTATTTTTCAGCTACCTTGGACCCAGTCGCAGCAGCTTTACCAGGTTGTCTGCACACAGTAGCCGCAGTTGGTCAAAGTCTTTCCCAATGTGAGGGGGTAGTCATGGGATACTCTTTGACGGTAATGGTACCACACTCTGTTGAGATTTTGCTAACGAGAACGAAAATGCAATACTTGACGGGTGTAAGTCTGACAAGGTATGAGATGAGCATATTGGGTGCTCCAAATGTAACATTAAAGAAATGTACAGTGCTGAATCCAGCGACATTACTTCCAAGTGATACTGTTGAAATTGAAAAAGAAGAAGAAGTTGAGCATGATTGTCTTTAGGTACCTGAACTGTGTACAAAACTGAGACCTGATATTAGAGACACGCCTTTAGAGGAAAGCGACCAAATTGTTTTTGTCGATGGTTCGTGTCTCAGAGACAGAACAGGCACACTGAGAACAGGATATGCAGTGTGCACAATTACATGCATGCTAGAAGCTTCATGGCTTCCAGGTGTATACTTTGCACAAGTGGCAGAATTAGTAGCTCTTACTAGAGCATGCTATGTTTCTGCAAGATTAAGAGTCACAATCTATACTGACAGTCAATATGGATTTGGAATTGTTCATGATTTTGGCCAATTATGGTCGCAGCTGGGTTTTATGACCTCTACTGGAACACCAGGGAGAAATGGCAACTGAATAAAAGAGTTGTTGTACGCAATATAGTTACCTGAAGAAATTGCTGTGGTAAAATGCAGTGCACACCAAAAGACTCAGGATTACATTTCATTGGGAAATGGATATGCAGATCAAGTCGCAAGGTTTTGTGCGTTGAACTGTATATCATTCAAGGACAAGTGGGAATTACTGCCTGAAGAAGAGAACCATTGTACAAGTTTTGCTTTAAAGGTGAATGTTACTTTGGAAGAACTGAAAACATTGCAGGGAAATGCAGACAAGGAAGAGAAAAGGCTTTCAATTAAGTTAAAATGTTTACAAAGATCTGATGAGATCTGGGTTTCTGAGGAGGGTCAGATGGTGTTGCCAAACAGTTTGTTGACTCAGATGGCCAGGTATTATCAGCACATATTGGAAGTGATGCCATGGTTAGACTGTCTAAGGTTGATTGGTTTAATCCAAAATTCAGACAAGCAGCAGAGGCAGTATGTCATCAATGTGTAATCTGTCAGCAACTAAATGTGGGAAAAGGGACAGTGGTTAATTTGAGCCACATTGGAAGAGCAGGAGGACCATTCAGCAGAATGCAGTTGGATTTCATTGAGATGCCTGCATGTGGTGGATTGAAGTATGTGTTGGTGATTGTGTGTGTGTTTAGTCATTGGATTAAAGCATACCCCACATGAAGAAATGAGTCTCACAGTAGCAAAGCTGTTGCTTAGCGAGTTAATACCACAGTTCGGATTTCCGATCTCTTTAGAATCAGATAGAGGAACTCACTTCAATAATGAAGTGATCAAACTCTTCTGTGCAGCATTAAACATTGAGCAGAAGTTGCATTGCAGCTATCGCCCTGAAGCATCAGGACTAGTGGAACAAATGAATGGTACGTTGAAGTCAAGAATTGCCAAGATGTGTGCTGCAACCAATCTAAAATGGCCAGATGCCTTACCTTTGGTATTGATGTCAATGCAAAATATTCCTGACAGGAAGACAGGACTGTCACCCCATGAGATGCTCATGGGCAGAGCAATGAGATTGCCAGCAATTCCAACCAATGCGCTTGTAAATATTACAGATTATATGGTGTTGGGCTACTGCAAAGGTCTGGCTGATGTGGTTTGCTCTTTCTCTCAGCAGGTGCAGGCTGTTACCCTGCCACCCATCCATGACCCAGGTCACAATCTGAGAGCTGGAGATTGGGTCGTCATCAAAAAGCACACCTACAACAGCTTTAAAATGTGCAGGACTGCCAAACTGGATACATGCAAGCCATACAGAGAGAGTGGTGAGCCCGCAAGAGCATGAAGAGGTGTTGTTGCGAGCACCAACAACAGCGAAGCAAGTGACTGTGAATGAGCCAGAACAAAAGCAAGCTGATCCTAAAGTTTATCCTGAGCTTGTGGAAGATGGATCAATCACACCTGTAAGAGACGAGGGTGAAGAGTTACAGGAGGGTGAGCAAGAGTCTAACTCAACAGATGCAGCAGGAGAACCAAGCACAGCAGGGGTTCTCCCAGAAGCAGACAGTGCTGAAAGGCAAGCAGAGCAAGTGCCAGATCAGGAGGGTGAGAGATTTGAAACGGATCAAAGTCAAAGTGGTACGACTCCTTCTGAACCCACTCCAGGTCCATCAAGAGAAAACACCATAGAAAGAGAAAAAGAGAAAAATCCAATCCTGAGAAGAATATTGACTGAAGGAACGAGAAAATGAGATAATTGGCCTGAGTCACAAATTGGAAAAAAGTAGGAGAAGGTCATAAATGAACCAATAGAGGAAGAAGTAGACACTACGAGAAAGGAGGAACTGAGTGAAGGAGAATTAAGTGGAGAACGAAGGTTGAAAAGAAAGAGAGTAGCCAGTCGGAGATACACAGGACCTGAATGGGCATATGCTGCAACAAGTGAATGGCAAAACAAGTTTATGTCTTTTTGTTTTGATAGAGACGTTCTGAATCAGTACTTTCATGCAACCTGAAGGCGATCGATGAACTGAGTTGTTGAGCTGATCTAGATAAATCTGAAAAGAGACTGCAAGATAAAACTGGAAAATACATTGATAACCTGAATTGACATGTGAAAACCCGGATGTGACAAGCTGCTAACCAATTTTTGACAAAGGACAAAAGTGTTCCTATGTGTGAAACTAAACTGTGAGAAAGAAATATTTTTCTTAATTTTTGATTTTTATGTTGCACTTTATCTAAGAGCTGATATTACTTTCTGATTCTTTACAGATCATGGCCGCTTTAAATAACCATGTTAGAGATATTAGGTATTGTAGGTATTTGAGTGTTGGAGTGGCAATTATGTGTGGAATAATGTTTATAATGATGATTGTGGGAATGTCTGTTCATGAAATGAAGGAGGCTACTATTGCCTCTGTTCCTGAAACTACTACACTAATAGCCTTAGAGAGGTTTAAGCTAGATGAAAAATACTAGCATGACTATACTAATGTACAAGGAGAGCTTTCTTCTAATGTATTCTAACGGTTGTTGAGTGAGTATGTTGAGACGATGGATGCGAGGAATTGTCTTGTGTGCACGCAAATTCCATCCTCTGTGGAAGAAGGGGTTACGTATCATAGCCTGCAGCTAACATATGGCATAACTTGTAGTTTGCTACGAACCAGATTTTATAACCAAGAGTGTATCCAGTATTTTTATTACAACTAGGACCTCATGTTTTCTTTTGTGCCTATTATTAGATATTTGAGTAAAATAACCAAGGAGCATGATACAGTCTTAGTTAGAGGTTTCTTTGAACCAACATTGACGTTTGGTACTGCGTACACCCATAGAAATAAATTAACCTGCTTACTAATCCCATAGGGCATACTGATGATAGAAGGAAAGCATTGAAGGAGAAGTTAGAGAAAGGATTGGAGAAAAGGACTTATAAAAATTATTATGCTTACACTGTTATTAAAACACAAGGGAAATTAGCTTTAGATGCATTACATGTAGAGAAGCTTTGTATATATAGGCCAAAATCATGCACTGACACTCTATTTGTTTGGAACAAGTGAATGTAGGCATATGTTTTTTGGACTTTTGTGCTGAATGGTCAGGACCCTGCAATTCCTGGAATCTACTATATTTGTGGACTTAGTGCTTATTACCGTCTTCCTACAGGATGGTATGGGACATGCTATTTGGGAATAGTTTTCCCTAAAGTTTATCAAATTGACGATTAAAAGAAATTTCCGAAAGTGACTGAATTACATCACGAGCGACAGAGGAGGGAAACCTCTTTTGCAATTGTGGGAGACATATTCGGGGCAGTAATTCCTTCTGTAGGAGTTATTTTGAATGCAATCAAGATACAAAAGTTGTCTACTATTATGGATAACATGCTGACGAACTTTAAAGGGGCAATACTCTTGTTAGATACTGAATTGGCTGCGGATAGAGCTATGAGGCTTCAAATTAGGCTTGCGTTAGATATACTTTTAGCATGTAAAATGATTAATGCTAGGCATTATTGTTTGTTTATACCCAATAGTGATGAGGAGGTAAGAGACTTACTAGTTTAACTAATTCGAGTAAGGATTTGAAGGAATTGAAGGAACCAGTAGTTTGGGAAAAAGTGGGAAATGGATTTGCTTCCGTGGGTAATTGGTTTAGTCAAATTTGGAATGGGGTATTATAGAAAATTGTACAGGGAATATTAATTGTGATTGTTTCTATACTAGGATTATAGGGTACATGTAAATTATGGCAGAAAGTGAAATTAAAGAGATCTAAGAATAATCAGAGGAGGGAAGAACAGCCTAGAAGAAGAATCTATAGAGAAAATTTAAGGAGAAGTCAAAATACGTCAGAAAACTGAACTGTAAAATGACGATAAGGGAAGGTGTGATGGCATATTTAGTCATCAGAGGAGGGACTGTTGAAGCAGATATGTTAATAAAGTAAATTGTTATTGATTTATATGTTATTACTAATGAGAGAATGTATTGAGAAATCAATCATAGAAAAATAATGTGCACGTTTGAAAAATGTGCCCTCGGGTATGATCACCATGTGTACTAAAACAACTGAAATTGTACGCAATAATGAAAATATATGAGAAAAATTTAATAATATGCCATAATGAGATGTATAACCTATGTTTTAGATTAATTTATATTATTAAGTTAGCTGGACTAAAGGCCTAGTTCTACTGGGCCTCGTACACTCTGAACATGGAACAACCGAACGTCTTGCAAAGGACTGGAAACTGCTGTATGCAAACTTGACCCATTCGAAGTTCAAGTTACTTAGCTAGAATTTTCTGCAATGTATCGGCAGACAGAAGATGATGAAGACAATTTGCTACAATTATGTGTAGAGCAGGCTAAATGTACTTTCCCAGGACTTGAACAATAGAGGCACTGACTGAAGGGCCATATGGAAAAAATTTGATACCTGATGAGCCGGATGATGAGGGCATCGCATGAAGAACCAATCCGCTTCTTTTGACTTGGAACATATGAAAATTAGTAGATTTGGTAAACAAAAACTATAGGTTAAAGTCATATCTGCTGACTGACTGACCAATTAGCAATTAGGGGGAAGGTCTGGGAAACCCTAATAAAAAGTAATGACAAAGGGCAAGAGATCAGAGTTGTGGGAAGGAAATTGATGACCTCAGGAGACGCTGTCCAAGGTGCTGATATTGGGTTCATACTGTGAGCCTGATTCGTAGCTGACTAATTGATGACCTTAAGATGAAGACTGATCAGTTGCTGATCCATCCTGGATAGCTAGCTATAAAAATGTGAATGACAATTTTATGCCTTTTCTTCTAAGTACCAACTGCTCTGATTATAGATATCCATATCCTCATTTAGGTAGATGTTTCCAAATTAATGTTTTATCTGAATTGTTTTTGCATGAAGACCCACATGCTAATGGTAATCTTGATTAGGTAGGCTCTTGAAGGGTGACTTTGATGGTGACAATTGACTGCCGAACTTAATGGCTGAACTTCACTATCAATGCAATATTGTAGTTTATGGAATTACCTTTACACATATCTTTCCTTAAGTGATGATGTTTTATTAATGAATTAATGAATTGAATAAAGGATTGAACTAATGGATAATTTAGAATTGTAAGCAATAGGGAAATAAAAATTGTTAACTCTTTACCGAGTTGTGGTTATTCATGAGTAGATGGGTTTGAAGGTGATTAACTAAAATTGTTCCATTGATTATTGATTTTATTTATTGTTCAATGGTCACTGCATGACTAGGATACTCCATGAGATTCAAAAGGTTCATCGACCTATACGCGTCCCCTTGTAAGTTTACTTAATAAGGCCTAGGCACGCTAGCATCCCCCTGGGCTAGTGCGAGTTTTACAAAATATGTAAAACATCAGAGGGGGCCTTCTCGCTGCTGGGATGTGCTGCATTACAAAAGAATAGTACCCACCTCAAATGTATGTACCTTTGCAAAACACGTTACTTTGGGTTGTGGAAACAATTGTAGCAAACTATATTGCATTCACTGTATGCTATTGTCGTATAAGGAAATAACTAGGATATTGCTAACAACACTGTATAAGGAGTTTATGATGGAGACATAGGGCTCCAAGAGATTGGAAAATACTATGGGCCTCTCAACTGGTTATACTTCTTTACATGAATCTTCTCTGATAGTTGATTAACATGCCCTAGGAAGGGAGGTAGTTTGGTGAGAATATATTTTGGAGACTGGAGCGGAAGGACCAACATTATGATATATACATGAAACGTAATCACAAGAACATTAGGATGACATGAAGTTGTCACATTAAAGTCCACTTTATGGGACAGTAAACTGCTTAATGACCTCTGAAACCAGGAATTCCCTGTCACTGGTAGGACCTACCGCCATGGTTTTCTTGGTGTTACGAATGCCACTAAAACAGTGGCGGTAGGCAGGGCCATAATGCCGCTGGCGGGACAATAGCGGCTGCTGGGCTGGAGATTGGTCATTGTGGTACATTGGCTTCAGCCAACCCTCCAATGTCATAATGTAGCAGTATGTACTGCCAGCATGTTGGCGGTACTACTACCACATTTCCCTCGAACACCGGGGTCATAATGACCCCCTATATGCTTGGGCGCTCTTCTAAGCAGAACAATTATAGGATAACACAAGCCTTTTTTGTTCGATTTTTATAGTTTTATAAATGCCATCTTCCCCTACATTGTGTTAGAAAAGCTAACTATGTTCTTTCCCTTTTGAATACATTATTAAGTAAATGTCACTTACTGACTATCTAAGAACACTCACATTTTGCCAGCATACACCTAAATCTACAACATAATTTAACTTCAAAGCAGTTTATTCTAGCCTTCATCCCCTTTATAAATAATGGCAAACTAAACCGGAAAGCAAGTGTCCCAGCAAGAGGGGTAGAGAGATGAAATACAGGAAAACACAGCACTTATCCGTCCTGATACTGCTATTTAGTACCTGCAAAGTCTACCATTATGCATTATTGAATTCATGTATTATTAAACCGCAGTCCTCGTAGCTTGGTAAGAGTTGTGGAATATGTTTTTTTTTTTTTAAATCTTAAATTTAAGCACGTCTTCATATTTGAATAAAACTGCATTACTGGCTACCTGGCACGATAATCAGAAAATTCCATTAGGCAGGTAGTTCCGTAGGAATTAAAAAATAATGATACAAGGCTTTTCAGTCAGACATTGTTCCCATGCCTGTGCTTCACGACATTCGATTTTCTACTTTCGCTTGATAAGACAACGGCAAATGAAGATGACAACATGAGAGCAAAATCATTTGGTCTAATAGATTCCACCTGTGCAGATGGGAGCTCATTTACATGCCTGCAGAAAAACATGAAATTGTGCAGCAATTAGTCTGTTCTAGATTATGCTCTGTGTCAACTGATCCCGCTCGAGAGAGCAGCGGCGCTAAAATGGTTTCAGAAGACAAATTTACAGACCTAGGCAAACATTTTTTAATTACCCCGAAAACCGTGTTGTTCATTTTAAAACTGGTGCCGTGAACCTCGACCGCCCAAGCAGTACTGCAACCAGAAGTAGTGAAATAAAGTATTTGTTTTCGTACATATTATCTGCAAATATGTTGACACCGTAATCATGCCTCAGCTTCCACCTATTCTGCCTGGTGATTATATATCCATCTGCTCAGAGTGGATTGCGGAGAATGTGTCTGCTTTCAAATCTGTGTTGCTCGTTTCCCTTCACACTGTAACTGCACAGGACAATAACACACTGCACTGCATGATTATTCTCTCAATGCAGGTGAAACGGTTCTAATGACCTTGTTAATTGTAGAGAAGCATTAAATAATTGAACTGCAAAGGATTATAGTTCAATGCAGTGTTTTTCTGCAATGGATAATACCGTGTAATAGAGCACGGAAACTGGAACGACTGCTTATCAGCAAACACGCCCTCCTAAAGGCCACAGGAATGGAACTATCCTTTAATCAGTTAAGGTGCCAACGCAGAGAGAAACTGAAGGATAGTCATATATAGTTCTCCTTCCAGATACGGTGTATCTAAACTGTGTGTCAGTGCATTCGAGGCAAGCCTGGGCTTAAAGTGGGACAGGTCCTTCTGGGCCTCAGACCTGGACGTTTTTCACAATTGACGTTGGAAGGGATCTCTATCAGTTAATGTTCCTATCTTTTCAAGCAAACAACTGCTGCATTTAAGATGAGATCAATCATTATTCGAATGTCAGAGATACACATTAAGAACATCAAAATATGCTAACAATATTAATAAAACACATATAGATATCTAAATATTCATTCTTTTAAAACTGGCAAACATAGGTGTCACTGCTCCATCTTGTACCCTATGTGTGGTGGGTTTTACTTGCTTAGATCATGCTACCTTCCCCTTGTGGTGCCTCCCTGCCCGAATCCTCCAAGTAATCCTTCCCTAGTGGTGCATTCTGATCTCCAGGACTCCATGGCCCCCCTCCCAGGAAGCTTGAACCATTGGCCCTCCTGTTCTGTTGCTATACAATTTAGTCTGTTTTGCACTTGCAGATTATCACATCTATTTAGGATATTGTACTTGGACTGTGAACCATTGAATTATACCATCATGCACTTGGGGTTCCATTGTGCTTGTTTATTTTTGCCAATTAGTGTTTGCATCTGCCACCTGCAAGGTTTCGTATTCGTTGTATGTAATACATGATCTTCCCCAGGTTCATTGGAATATTCCACTCTTCCACAAGAGGCACATGCCTTCTAGAACACTCTTTTATTCCAGCACAAATACCCCCTCTCAACCTGCATGCATTTGGCCTTGTTGTAGTCTTGCACAAGCATTATCCCTGCACTCACCTCATGAGTCGCCCAGAACTTCCAGCACTCTAGTCTTCCAAGCCTTCCTGATGATCCTGTGATCCTGGCATCTGTAGCATTTCCAGTGTCTTCCTTCATGAGCTGTGATTTCACCTCCTCCAGAGCGTTTTGCACTGAATCTCTTGTTATCTTCGAAATTCCAGTTCAAGTACTAAACATGGCTAAGTACCTTCCCCTCAGGTTAGTGCTCACTAATCCAAAGGTTAACAAGTGTGTATTATTCAAAGGCTGATTCTTATGAAGGCATGAGCACATTTTTCAGACACTGGGCATTGTTTGACTGTTAACCCCAATGAAGTCCAGCGTTATAGACTCTTTCATTCCAGCGCTCCCAATTCTATTGTCCCTGAACAGAATGTTTGCCATTCTCTCACTTGACAAGTTTTATTTAGTATTTTGGGAGAAACTTCTAGAGCTGGAAATCGTTATTCAACTTTAATTCTGAACCCTGCATGTTCTGGAGTGCCAGAAAATCTCCAATTTATTTTTTAAGTGGTTTCTGATCTTCTGATGCAATATTTATAATGATGTCTGTAAGTGTGCGTATAGTGTAAACAACTGATAGATTATTCTGAGTTGGGAACCTATGGGTAACATTGCCTCTTGTTTGTTTTAGTGTACCACACCTGCATTGAGGATAACAAGATCCAGAGAGCCCTGGTCCTACTGTGCAGTGAGCAAGACAGCAGACCACTTCCTTCAGTGATGCAAGCTCATCTTTCTTCTTTAAACCCATCCCCCTTTCCTCTCTGGGGTAGTAGTTGGAACCAGACAATTCTTACTTGATTCACTAAGCTGTCCCAGTTGGAACTGAAGGTCCAGCATCGTCCCAGCATTTGGGAACCGGCGAGTGCATGACAATAGGATATTATAAGCGTTGACTTCCCACAATGAACTGCTGACTTCAAGAAGGACGCTTCCCTAAAACAAGCACTTTGTCATTTAATAGTTCTGCACTGTGCAATTTAGCATTTTTTAAAAAGTTAAGATGAAAAACCATATAGTAAGAATAGCATATAACTTGCATAAGAAAATAAAGGCGGTCATTCTGACCGCGGCGGTCGGCGGTCGCCGCCCGCCAAGCGGTTCCCGCCAAAAGACCGCTCCGCGGTCAAAAGACCGCGGCGGCCATTCTGGCTTTCCCACGGGGCCGGCGGGCGACCGCCAGAAGACCGCCGGGCGGCCCAGCGGGAAAGCCCCTACAACAATGAAGCCGGCTCGGAATGGAGCCGGCGGAGTTGCAGGGGTGCGACGGGTGCAGTCGCACCCGTCGCGATTTTCACTGTCTGCAAAGCAGACAGTGAAAATCTTTGTGGGGCCCTGTTAGGGGGCCCCTGCACTGCCCATGCCACTGGCATGGGCAGAGCAGGGGCCCCCAGGGGCCCCACGGCACCTGTTCCCACCATCCTGGTTCTGGCAGTGGACACCGCCAGAAACAGGCTGGCGGGAAGGCGGTCGGAATCCCCATGGCGGATACCTGGGCCAGCGGGAAACCGTCGGGAAACCGCCGGCTCCCCTTTTCTGACCGCAGCTTTACCGCCGCGGTCAGAATCGCCCAGGAAGCACTGCCAGCCTGTTGGCGGTGCTTCCGCCGCCCTCCGCCATGGCGGTCATGGACCGCCAGGGTCAGAATGACCCCCAAAGTGCATTGGATACGGTTAAGACACATCATCATATGAAAATGTGTGTAAGGATGGACCAGTATAATGAACTGACAGAAAGCAGAGCAAATATCTGGCTCTCCCTGTTCTAAAACAGAATGGTAGAGATTTTTCCCATTGTCCAAGAGTCCTTAACAAATAGGGTTCTAAGTCAAAACTAGCTCTTTCTATTTACTTTGAAGATGCCTACATTCCAAAAGTAAAGGGACCTCATAATTCTTTTATCTGCAGAACATATTGAGGTATTAATATCGAACAAGAAGGATTGTCCTAACCCAGCAATGTCTTTACAAATATAGGCAAACCACTGAATGCTGAGTCATTTCTCACAGGAAAGGCAATCCCTAATTATGTTATGATTTAAACTTGCTTTAGGGTAAGTCAGATTGACAGCAATAAGAATACTGGGCCCGTTTTAATACAGTTTTATATGGGGAAGCCCTAGTTCTTCCTGGCATATATAATATGATTGGAGGGAGGTGCTAAAAGCAGTCAACTACAAAAGTGATTCTCAGAAACCTCGATGGGTTGGCTGTTAGTGAACCCCCCCAACTCGAGCACCACATACAGCAGTAGTAGTATTTTTGATAATTATACATTTTGAGAAGGAGGGTAATATTCCTACCACCTGTGGGGTGAATTAAATGTGTGCCCATCAATTGGTTGAGAATCATCCTGCAGTTTAAAATATTAGCACCTCATTCCCCAGAGGTTTTAAAATAAACCTCATGATAGGGAACTCTGTCAACCCTCTGGAGCCTGTTATTACCGGATGTAGGGTTAGGGATCCTTAGCCATTTGAGGTCACATGGCAAAATGTGATATTTGGTTTAGTTAGTGATCAGAACGTGGTCCACCATAAACTGGGTAACATAATTAAATAAACATCACAGGGCTTTAGGGGTGCAGTCTATTACTGCATTGACCACCTATAATAATGCAGGAGTAGATACACTGCTTATATTTGGTACATACAACCATGGGAAGGTTAAAACAGGACTCAATTTATTATTATAAAGAATACCAAGAGGGGGAGAACACATTCCTGTCACATGCCCCACACTAGATAAACAGGGTCTGATAGCTCTTTTCTGGGATCAAACCTAACCCTAGCTAACATATTGCCATGAAGCACTGGTAAGAAGTATACCAGTACTACCTCTAAAGTCAGCTCAAGTAAGATCATCCACAACTTAGTGAAAATGACCTTGTCAAACGTTGACGACAAGTCCTTGAATGCTAAGTACAGCAGGCAATGCCTAGTTATGGTGTATTTATCGATATTGAGGTCAAGATTTAGGGCCTTCTTTAGAACTTGGCTGGGAGGAATACTCCATCACAAACATGACGGATATCCCATCCGCTGTATTACAATCCCATTGTATCCCATGGGGATCGTAATACAGTGAACGGGGCATCCATTACGTTTCTGATGGAGTATTCCATCTGCCAAGTTCTAAATCAGATCCTTAGGCACTGTTCCACTCTACCGCAAAGCTTCCTATACCCAAATTGAAAAGCATCTAATATATCATTGTTGTTAACTAATTCCCACATTCTGTCATATATTACTCTGCCAATAACTTTAACAGACAAGCTAGTGAGTAGGATAGACTGATAGCATTTCGGCTCAGATAGATTACCATTTTACATATAATGATTCAAGTGGACCAAGAGCTTGGTAAATGGTTAACATGGGGGCTACCTTTAAATATGATTAAAGTGTAGATTCCCTTTGGGTGCAGATGGACACATGGAGTTTGGGGTCTCCGAACTCACAAATTAAAAATACATCTTTTAGTAAAGTTGGTTTTGAAATTGTGTGTTTGAAAATGCCACTTTTAGCAAGTAGGCATTTTCTTGCTTAAACCATTCTGTGACTCTGCCTGTTTGTGGATTCCCTGTCTAGGTTAGTTTGACAGTTGAGCTGTTTGCACCCCTTTCTAGACAGAGACACAAAGGGAGCTGGGGTGTAGCCTGCATATCCTCATGAACGATCTGTGCTAGGAGGGAAGGGAGGAGTGGTCACCTACACCTGAAAGGGCTGTGCCTGCCCTCACACAATGTAGTCTCCAACCCCCTGGTGTGTGTCTGGGGCCTCGCCTGGGCAAGGCAGTATTTCACAAACAAGAGAGGCTTTCCTTTGGAGTAGGCCTACTTCAAAGGCCAAAAGGGGTATAAGAAGAGCACCCAAACCCTGAAAATTAGATCACTTCTGGATATCAAAAGGAACCTCTGCCTGGAGAAGAGCTGAAGAGCTGAGGAGAAGTGCTGCCCTGCCTGTGACTATGCTTTGTGGAGCTATCCTGCAGTTGCTGCTTCTGTCTGTGCCAGGGGACAAAGACTGGACTTTGTTGTGCATTCCTGTTTGTGAAGAAATCTACAAGGGCTTGTCCTGAGCTTGCCTCCTGTTGTTGAAGTCTCAGGGCCATCAAAGACTTTGCCTGCCAGCACCTGGACTATCTGCTGAGACTCCTGCCCTGCCAGTTCCTGGGCCCCTGAAAGGTGAAGCTGGCAGACCAAGACTGAAAATCCACGCACAGACCGCTGTGTGTGAAAAATTTCAATGCACCTTCCGAAACGTGGCTGAGAAATGACGTGCCATCAGCTTTGTGGCTGAAATCTATGCTCCACCTGCATCGCGGCTGGAAGATCGACACACGCGGCTGGTGAAACAAAGCGCAACAGCTGCTGACGGATGCTGATGACATCGCAACCCACATAGCGCGGTTTTGCTGATACCATGCGGCAGGAGTTTCGACCCAAACCTGGGCGCGAAAAAAAACGCAAAGCCTGCCCAGACCCGAGGTGCTTGTCTGGATCGATGCATCGCCCTCCTGCGGAGAGGAAAAATAACACACGCCGATCCGACTGGAGGAGTAACGACGCACGGTCTCGCTTGCGAGTGAGAAATCGACGCATCGCTGGCCTTTTCCGACGCACACTCGCCCGTGCGGTGTTATTTTGACGCAATCCAGGTACTTTTTCAAGCTAACAGCGTTAGCACTGTTTTGTAAGGATTTAAGACTCTTTTCATTTTTTTAATTCATAACTTGACTTGTGTATGGTGAATTTTTGATGTTTTGGTCTTGTTATGTTTAGATAAATATTACCTATTTTTCTAAACCTGTGTCGTGTCATTTTGTAGTGTTTTCACTGAGTTACTGTGTGTGTTGGTACAAATACTTTACACCTAGACTCTGAAGTTAAACCTGCCTGCTTGTGCCAAGCTAACAAGGGAGTGAGCGGGGGTTAATTGAGGGTGATTCTCCTTTACCCTGACTAGAGTGAGGATCCTTGCTTGGACAGGGGGTAATCTGACTGCTAACCAAAGACCCCATTTCTAACATGCCTGAATTCAAATAAATTGGCAAATCATTTTGGGGAGAGCAGCGGGTAGGCGGGCAATGAATTGCCAAAAAATGAGTCTGCAGCAATGTGACAGCTCAATGCAAAAAGAACATTATTGCTCAGCTTGATGTGGTTAACGGAATACCAAAGCAACATTATCCTTTCTGTTAGTAACTGATAAAAAGCGCTCCTACTTTTTGTCATATAGTTCAATTTTCCTTCTTTTCAACATTGATTCAGAAAGGGAGGGAGACATTGGCGGTCATTATCAACATGCCGGTCTGGACCGCCACGCCGGCGGTGGCGGTTATTACCGCCAACGGCATGGCGGTCCAGACCGCCATACTCTGAACACAATAGTGAACTGGCTGCAAAGCAGATAGTTCACTACCACCCACTGCCAGGCCAGAATCGACCACCGGGCCGACTGTAGGCACATTCAAACTGGTGGTGGAGTCCGGACCAGTGGTGGGATTATGATCCCATTTCCACCAGGGAATTCCTGATGGCATACCCCACCAGGTAATCCCTGGCGGAAAGCATACGGGTGACAGGACTATTCATTCCTGTCACCTGTATGTGTTACGCGAGGCCCCCCCTTGCCACTACACCCACCGCCACCCCCGAACCCTGACCCCCCCAACACTCCACCCCCAAAACCCCATGTAGGCCCCTAAGACCGACCCTCCTCATCCCCCAACCCCCATCCCCTACCCCTACAAACAGGCCCCCCTCAAACCCCAATCCCCCACATCCTCATGCACCTATTCACCTACATGCACACATGCATACATACACTCAGACACACATCCCCCCACAAATACACTCATGCACACCCCCATCCACTCACACACTCACACACACACACCTCTCTCCCTTCCCTCTCAGACAGCGCTTACCTCTTCCGTTGCGCTGCCCTGGGAGGGAACAGGCTCGCTGGATGCTGCTCCTCTGCCATTGCTGCCTCTCCATACACCGCCACAACTATGAATGCATCATTATAGGTGTGGTGGTGCCTGGACTGATGTGGCAGTGAGGGTGGAGCAGCAGCCACCCCCGCCACCGACCGCCAGCATTGCACATGGTGGCCCTCACGGCCATCAATGGTGGTGAGGCTTCATGCGTCATTATTTGGCAGGATCGCCGGCACGGTTGGCGGTGGGGAATTCCGCCAAAATCAAAATGACCCCATGGTCACTCCATCAGGATCCCTGGTTCTTGCCTATATATCTTTGTGTGACAATCTGCTAGCAAGGGAGCATTTTGAATCAAACGAATGAGGAATATTATTAGATGTTCTTGCTCACCTAAGTAGGGCAGATTTGACACAATTATACACTCCCGCAAAAGAGCTCTCAACTAACTGCTTCAAAAAGGCAATTTAAAAAGAGATGCGAGTTGTTAATGAGCAAGAAGGCAAGAAACTGATTAAGTTCCTTAAGACACCAGGATAGTCAAAGACTGTTGTGCTCCCATTGGGGATAAGCATTATAGGGCAAGTCACTGTGGGGGAAGGCATTGGCAAAGGATATTGATACCCTATCAGTAGGTGGTACAGCAATCCCAGTGAAAGGCCCAGCATAGATCCAATCATTCTATCATCCACCCATTTCAAGCAGCAATAAAGAGCTCCAAATATCTGCAGTCAAAATTAGTAATCTATCTATTAACAATCCTCATCATCACGAACATCCACATCAAAGAAAGTACATACCAACACCTCAACACTACCAATTTATGTTGGAACTCTCATTATGCTAAATGTTATGCTAAACACTAAATTACCCCCCCGTCTTCATGTGTCTTCATGTGTCATAGGATGGTGTTTTTGTGGCAGTGAATAGAGCATGAACCATTCTATTATATTCACACCAGCTGTTCTTTTGTGACACAGCCCTCTAGAGAACATTTTGATAAAAAATGTGAACTTGGTGATGAATATTTCAATTAATTTCTTTAAGCTGTTCACAGAATTCTATTGAATTCTCTTGCACGTATTTGGCTTATATATAATCCAGCCATAGCATAATAGACTAAGGGATTTTGGGTCAGATGTGCAAATGTTTTTTTGGGTCACAAACAGTCCGATTTGCAGAATCAGGCCATTTGGACCAGAAAAAGCATTTTGAAATGTACAAAAGCAGTATTAGGAAGGGGCGTGTTTAGGGAGTCCCTTTCTTATACTTAATCACACTGGTAGGTGCAAATGTTTTGCAACCAAATTGTGGTTGCGAACTATTTGTATTTTACCGCCTGCTTCAAGTAGGTGGTAACCCATTTACAAATGGGAATGGATCAGGGATCTCTTTCCCTGTGAATATGGTTGTAAAAATATTTTTTAAGAGCAGACAGTGATCCCTTCAACCACTGCCTGCATGTAAAAAATGAAAAGAAAACTTTTCATTTTTGTTGTTGAACTGCATTCTATTCCCTTTTAAGGAAAACAAGCTACATTGTAAAAAAAAACAAAAAAACTATTGCTTTATTTAAAAGCAATCACAGACATGGTGGTCACCTGAACCTAGCAGACCACCATCCTTGTGATTTTAGCGATTCCCAAAGGGTCGCAAAGCAAGACCTATCTCATGAATATTATGGGGGTAGGTCTATTTGTGACCCAATGGGAATCGTAAAAAGTGTAAAGCACATTTTCATGCATGGCTGTTTGCGATTACCAAATACCAAATCACAACATTTGCCATTTAGTAATTGTAAAGTTGATCATACATACATCTAGCCCATTACTCTTCATTAACAATTAGTACACTAGTCATAGGCTTTCTTACAATTCATAAACTATCCTTCTGAGAAACTACTCAACAAAGACCAAATCTTTCCTATCTACTCATCCCACTCCAATACATCACAATGTCTCATTCTGGTTAACCTCTTGATCTCCTCTGCCATATTTTCCTCACTCATGTTTATCCACTTACACTAACATACTGCAATGATCACACTTTCCTCCAATTATCTTATGACATCACCACTTAAGAATGGAGGAAATTCTTAAATTTATTAACGACTTACATTGGACTATAGAGTAGCATTATAACTGTTCTAAAGCACTTCAATGCCCTGTGCGGTGTTGTACGAGCTATGTAAATGTAATTACAATAAAAGCATTAATCTTCCCTCCAATATTCATTTTCTTAACATTCTGATATTCTTAATTTGTACAATTTTTATGAATACATTTTAAGTCTTGCCTACCAGAGAGCACAAAATATTTAATTAAACAAGACCTATTGTAGGCTTACTGAGATCATACAGTGGCTTTTAGTCTGCCAAGTGCTTACTAATGGTTGACTTTATTGTCACTCTTGCTTCTCATTCGTAGGCATTTCCTCCTCTTCTTGTGTTTGTCCCTCCCCTGGAGCATTACTATCCTTTTGATTGGCTGTCTTGCATCCTTCATTGCTCACTGTTAGGGATATATTTGTTTATTTTTGGTGAAGCATTCCGTGAGAGTAGTTTTGCTGTCCAGCTCACTTCTTCCTGTGCTTCTCCCCAACCTCTGTGTTGCTCTCTACCGCATGTGTTGTTTAATCTCTCTTGTGTACTTCTCCCCACAAAACTCTGCTCTCCCCATCCTCCATGTTGTTGTCTTCCTCATGTGGTTATCCCATTGCCTCATTTGTTGCTCTCTCCCATGTCTGCAAATCCCTCACCCTCTGTGTTGCTCTCTTCTTCATGTGCTGCTTTTCCGTTCCTTTACCACCCACCTTTTATTTTATTGCTTCCCACAACTGTTCTAATGCCCCTTGCCAGTGGGCTCCTTCTCATATGATTTTTTTTTTGTAAGGCCAAACTGTGAATTTCTTCAGACCGCTTTGCTTTAAAAAACGTGCTTCTGCATTTCTCCAGTTGTTTTTTTATTTTTTTATTTACAGATCCATCTGAGAATGTTAAAGAAAAAAATTGCATTTGTGTCATTTTGTGGGTGAGCACAGGATGGAAGAATGGGGATGTATTGATGTACTTGTATGATGCATGCATGGACATATATCATTACGCACAAATGCATCATTATGTAGGCAGGCACATATAGTACGACACATCCTTCATCATAGTTTTTTTCCTTACAACCAATGCTACACAGCATCAGCAAAAAATAATTTTGCTGCTGGGAAGCCTTGCCAAAAGACGTTGGCAAAGCCAATAGGTCAATAGGTCCCAAAGGTGAGACCTATTGGCTAACCTTATTTTTTTCACTGCATTTTTTAGGTATTAAATTTTTTTTGTTTCCTTACCTCTTTTACTGTTTGTTGGTTTTGTTACAGAGAAACCCTTCATCCCAGAATTTCTCCCTTGCTGAGATGGCCAAATTACCACAGGAGAGCCAATTGTGCTCTTAGGAAAAAACACTAATAACTTCTGTGATGCTACAGCAGTAACTAGTAGTACATAAGAAAAGCAACTCAGAATTCCTGTGTGTGCATGGTTATTATTATCATAATGAAAGAGAATGCCAACAAAGGATTCATTTGAATACACAGCAATTCTGAATAAACATGTTCATTTGATGATGTTCATTCATAGCATTTCAGTTCAATTGAACATGATCTCTATAAAACATGATTTTTACCAAGATAATGAATAAATCATATAGACAGGTGTATATACCTATTACCAATCTTTAGTTTCTCTAAGACAAACAAGAATGCTAACTGAAACACAAGAATGTCCTTCACATTATAAACATAACAATTGTTGAACTGGGATAAGCAATCTAAAAGCAGGCTGGACTGTGTGTCGACATTTCGGTCTCATGTGGAAATAATCCAAGAGACCATCTTCAGGACTATGATGCTTGAGTGTTGATGGAAAAATACCCCATTTAATAGTAATTGGGTCAGGCCTGTAAATGTGAACAATGCCAACCTGTTGTTTAATTAAAAGAGAGAGAGTCGGGTGTGAGGAGTTCCTCTCTGTAATCTGTATATAGTCAATGCAGTCCTTTGGAATAATACAACAGCTGAGAATCAAGCACAAGAGGCATCATTCAGTCATGAGCCTGGTGAGGGAGCGCAAAGCACCATCTCAATGCTGAGCTCATGCCGACCATGCGTTACATCAGCAGTTTGCTTTTATCCAGTCCCTCAAGAGCACAGCCAGGGTGCATTAGTAAGAAGTGGCTCATCCAATACTTTTGCAAAGTCAAAGATACCAGTAGGGTTTGGCCTCCTTGCATGGTCGACACCAGTGACAAATGCAGATATCTGGTCATACTGGAGAAAGATAAAGTCAAAAGTTCAGACAGACTGCAATCGGGGTACAAGACTGAGTTCGGCCAGCTGGGAGATGTTTATATACATGGTCCTGTGTTCGTCCGCACCTCTGTGTTGGTTCAAGTGAAGCCGGCGGTCATGGGCTGCAGGGTGCTGTGATTCAAGGGCCTACGTTGGATTGTGCTACTCTGCTTTTGTTCTGATTAAACTGCAGATCAGGAGCTGCAAGATGCTGCAATGCAAGGTCCTACATCAGACTGCCAAATATCAACACTGATGAGGTCTTCAGTTGCATCTAGAGGAGTACACTCTGTCTCCAACCAAAGATCTGGGACCAGGAGGACAGTACTTGGTAGGTCAGGACTCACTCCCACAGAGGCCAGAAGAGTGGAGCTGGTCAGGTCCACCTAGGTCTGGTTAGCTGGGAAGCAGAAGAGGCCTCTGGTAGCTTGTAGTGTCCCTGTAGCTCACACAGGAGGTCACCCTACGGACCCTTGGAGTCACTCTGGGTAGCCTGAGATCAAGGTAAGCAAATCCAATCTTCCTTGATCAGACAGTAAGGCAGTCCGTCAAGCATAAGGGCAGTCCTTCTTCTGAATCTGCAACAGGTCCAGGAGTGTTCTCAGGGTAGGTTTTGAAAGCCCCAACCTTTGTGTGATGGACGTCTCTGACCTAACCCAAAACTGTTCGTAGTCACTTTTTCTCCTGGTTCCAAACAGTATAGGGTGGCAAAAGACAGGACAGGCCTGGTTTCAGGTTCATTTGTGTGTGCTACAGCCAAGGCCTTTTGAAATATAATTGAGGAGGGCTACAGCTTCTCCATCCATCACGTCAGAAAGACTGTTCTCAGCTACACTCAGGTCTCATTGTTCACTGTCTGGGTCCAGTACACATTCCTGATGGTGGAACCAATAACATGCACAGGCAGCTGGAAACCCCTAGGAGAGGCCCTAGAAACTTTGGGCAGACAAGTACAACGTTTTCAAAAAGTGGCATTTTCAAAATTGTAATCTAATATCTGACTTTGCCATTAAAGAAGATTTTACATTACAATTATTTGAGTTTTGCAAACAGTATTTCTCTTTCTGATTCCCACCTGAAGTAAGCACTTATTCATTGAAATAAGGTAACCCAATGTTATTCTATATGAGAGATAGTCCTTACAGCAGTGAAAAATAACTTTAGAAGCTTTTGAGTGCCAGGAGATGTAAAATTTAAACATGCATGGCCTACTTTTTATTTACACCGCACCCTGCCATATGACCCTTCAGGGCCCACACTAGGGGTGAATTATAAGTAAGGTTTAAGTCTGGAATTTGTTTTTATTTTGTCAGATCGTATGGCAGGTTAAAACTACACTACAGGCTGCAGTATCAGGCTTCGGGAAATGGGTGGCACAATGAGTGCTGCAAGCCCACTAGTAGCATTTAAATTACAAACCCTGGGTATCATTCACTGGGGACTTATAAGAATATTAAATGTACCAATCAGGTGTAGGCCAACTTTGCCAAGGGAGAGAGCACTTTATCACTGATTAGCAGAGAAAAGTTCATAAACAAACAAAAATCGGTTCAGTAAAGGGAGGCAAAAATCTGGGGTAACTCTGCAGAAAGGAGCCAGGTCCGACACTCAGTGCAGTAATTTCCAGCATTGTGCACTGAGAAATTTCTCAGAGCATTTTCTGGAAACATATGTTTTGGAAATGGCCCACTCGGCAGTGTCACCACAAACATTTTGCCTTTTTCCTTACACTTTTTGCTGAAATGTTTTTGTTTGCCTTAGGACTCTGGGTGCTTTCCCACTGCTAACCAGTGCTAAAGTGCACATGCTCATTCCCCTAAAACATGGTAACATTGGTATATCCACAAATGGTATATTTAATTTACTTATAAGTCTCTGATAAAGTGCACTATAAGTGCCCAGGGCACGTAAATAAATGCTACTATTGGGCCTGCAGCACTGCTTTTGCGACCCACTTGAGTAACCTTAAAACATGTCTCAGGCCTACCACTGCAGAGCCTGTATCTGCAGTTTCACTGCCATGTCAACTTGGCATTTAAAACCCCTTGCCAAGCCTTAACCTCCCCTTTTATTACACATAACACACCCCTAAAGTAGGACCTAGGAAGCCCATAGGTCATGGTGATGTGTACGTAAGAGGCAGGACATACTTTTTAGTTTTATAAGTCCTGGTATGCCTGCTTCCTGTCTACAATACACATGTGTCAGCCACACTCAATGGGAGATTAGGTGTGACTTGATGGGCCTTAAAGGGCCATTAACTGGCTAGATGGTGCGGAGCTTAGCAGTGCCTCACTTACACTTGAATACGCTTGTCCTGTCTGCACACAATAGGGCTTAACAGCCCTGCATTGTCCCTCTTGCCAACTTGGAGCCAGGACAGGGGAGGCAGGGCATATGTGCACTTCAAAGGCATGCCTGTATAAGCTTCTCCCAATTTCCAGATCCAGGGCACTAAAGTATAAATATTGGAACTCAAACTCTACCACTTCAGTACACTTCTGGACGTATGGATACCCTGTAAGGAAGAAGGACTACTGTGCTGCTGAAAGGACTGTCACTTTGTGGGATGCTACTTTGCTGGACTCCTGCTTTGCTATGCAGACCAGTGTCTGCTGCTCTCTTGCCTGGGAGTGAGAAGGACTGGACCTGCATCTCTACAGCCGAGAACCCAGAGTGAATCTAAGGGCCAGCTGACTGGCTTCCTGTTTTCTGAAGTCTCAGGGACACAAAAGACTTCCAATCCTACCTGCACCTGCACCTGCAACTGGACTCTGCCATCTGTGAGTCTGCTCTGCCCAGTCCTGGACCCTTGGAAGTGGGTCTAAAGTGCTCTGCCCTCTGTGGCCCTCACCAGAACCTCCTCAAAGTCTCACAAAGCCCTGCAAAGCAACGCCACATAGACCACACACCAGGATTTAAGGTACAGTGTTCAGTGGCCTAAGTATTCGGCCTGTGCCCTATCGTGGTCGACCAAACACTTGACTTTGTCCAGGTCCGGCATGACTAGATAACCATGTTTGGTGTATTGCTCTTTTATGCTCTATTTTCATCTAAATCTTTGAAATTGCACGTGTCAGAATCGACTAATTGGATTTTTTGTGATTTGGTCTTGTTTTACTCATAACGGTATTCTCTATTTTTCTAAACTGGCATGAAGTCTTTTGTGGTGTTTCCACTGTGTTATGTGTTGCACAAATACTTTACACATTGTCTCTTAAATTAAGCCTGACTGCTCTGTATCACGCTACCAGGGAATGAGCAGAGGTTAACTACCCTGACTAGGACTGTGGTTCCTACTTGGACAGGGTTTATACCTCTGCCACCAGGAGACCCAATTCCTAACAATATATATAATAATGGAACCATTGGAAACATTGGATCAACTGAGCTTCCTGCATAACTTGGAATCCCGATCCATAATCAAACTTCTGTGTGTGCCTGAAACAGGATTCTCCTTACTTAATGGAATAAAAGCCATTAATAGAACAATACATTAGTGCTTGACATCCAACACATTAAGAGGGTTGGTCAGGTTTCTGTCTTATGGATAGATAGCTGGTTGTGTTAGCCTCATCACCATGTAATTATGTTTATGGACATTTGCAAAAATACAAGATTTATTGCTCAGATTAAACTTTCTCTTTCACATTATCTTCAAGAAGTACACTAAAAACATATTTTTCACAAATGTTCTTAAAATAAATATAACTTATGTTTGCAAGATCGATTTTTAAATGAGGTATTTCACTCCAATTGTTCCTTATATGTCCTTATATGTCTGATACTTCCTTTCATTGGTTTCATCCGCCTTCTAACTTAATACTTTAAGTTATCTGTCAAGGCCAGTTTGAAACATGATGGCACTATGTTTAATAGCCACCATAATTAAACAATCAGATCTTCATCTTCTCACTTCCTACATAGATAAGGAAATCTTCTAACATTAATACTGAATACAAATGTCAGAGTAAAAATATTTACAGTGAAGCCTCATAGTTAAAAATAACAAATGAAATTAGATTATATAACCTTATTCCACTTGTTGAAATGTACATCTTGTAAAATCAGCAGCCTTAGGAAGAACTTTTAGGGTGTGATTTCCTGTCACAAACAAGGGCCTCTACTCCAATACCCATATCTATCTATCTATTTATCTATCTATCTATCTATCTATCTATCTATCTATCTATCTATCTATCTATCTATCAAATGTAAACAATCTGGAGGTCAGCTTCACAAGATACAGCGCATTTCTGTCCACTCCCCCTGCGCTGGCTCTCAAATTGCTGCCATGCACCAACAGAGGCACCCTTGCACCATAGTGCAAGGGTGCCTGCGTTGTGGGGTGATGGTTTTCATGCTGGAAGGGACACCTTCCTGCACAAAACAAGCAATGGAGGTGATTTCCTCCTTCTATGTGTCCTGCAGAATGCAGTTCCCAGGTTTACAAAACTTTGTAAATCTGGGAATGTGTCAAAATCCATGGATGTTACATGGGAACACCCACGCAACACCCATGGAAATGCCTCACTGATGTAAAGTAAGGCAACACAGCAACTTGCACTGCATTGCCTTACTCCATATCTACAAGGCCATGAAAAGCCATGCAAAGTGGCTTTGCGTGGCCTTGTAGATACGGGTGAACAGCCTGTACCACCAGTGAATCACAAAAAGTGATGCACCAGCAGCGCAAAATAAATGCAATATGACACTAGCTGATAGACACACTTGTGTTCCAAGTGATGTGTGTGCTTTCACCGTTGGCCTATTTAGATCATGTTACAACAGATTAACCATTGACATATTTCCAAGCCTTCACATTTCCTCTTCTTTGAAGAGAACATTCCCACAATATGAATAATTTTGTGGGAATGTTTTAATCGAAGATGGGGAGATCTGAAGACATGGTAACATGTCAGGGATTAATTCGCTGTAACATGATTAAATAGGACAAGGCCAGGATTTTTGCGATCCACCACAAATTAGCTCATGTCCACCAGTGGGTTGCAACCCACAGTTTGGAAAACGTTACCTTACAGTAAACAATTCTAGCTCCTATTCTTGGGCTCACACCCATGTACAGTCTTCGTCTGGGGATTTAGGTGGTGTGACCCTATATATAATGCAATAGAGTGATGCACAAACATGGAGGTATGGGGAGGGGCAGTTAGAAATGGGGTTGAGAAAGGGGAAAAAGGCAGCACAAGGTAGATTACCAGAGGCAGTCCTTCATACAGAGGTTTGCATGTGATGAGGTTTTGCTTGAAGAGGATGTTCTCCAATTCCTTTCTTAATAGTAAGTCAAAACTTTCACTTCCTTTGATGTCATAAAGGATTTGATGTAATTGTTGCCACTTCTACAATTTTAGTGAAATGGCTTCACTGATATAATAACTTGTTCTTATTTATGGCTTACTGTGACAGCCTTATGCCTTTTAAAAAATAGGGCTAAGGGCAGGATGTACTAATATCTGACGTGTGAATAATGCATATGACCTGGTTTGTGAATAGGCATGCGATCTGCAATGCCAAACATGTACAAAGAGGTGACATCGCAAATGTCTCACTTGCAGGAAGTCACAAAACTCCCTGCCTGATAAATATTAATCAGGAAAGTCGCTATTTTCAACCTTCTGTGAATTGCCTTGAACCAAGGAATGCCTGCAAAGGACTTCAGACCTCCATCCCTGTAGTCTGATTATCAAAATGAATATTGATTTTTAAAAGCAGCATCAGTGCCTGTCAAGATCACAGACTGCTTTACAAAAGAAATAAGATTTTTGTTTGGGAAGAAATAAGGGGGAGTATGCAGTGATCTGACAGAGTGATAGGCATAACCCATAAACGGGAATCTGCCTTTGAGGGACAGTATCCCTCTGTGAATTAGATACCTCTGCAACTTAGGTGTCTTGTCTGATCTAGGATCTGTGACGACAATTGAGGTCACAAGCCACTCCTAAATGTTATTACGACTTTTAAAGTCTTCAAACTAGCAACATTATTTTAACATATCAAAAACACTATTTTGGTGTCATTGACCAGGTGATTTGTGAATAGCAGGTTACGTGACCTCAAAAGTGCCTTGTACATCAGGCCTGCTGCTTCAGCCAGTCACTGTTGCACACCTCTGTCATCATTTTAACTTATGAACCCAGGATTGCAGAATGCTGTAGCTGGCGCATGGGTACACTGGGTTACTTGTAAGCTTCTTATTTATAAATTTCTGGGTCCTTTTTTATAAAGAAAAATCGACCTGGAGAAGCAAAAATAATTCAGTGTCATACATCGAATACCATAAGATACAAGACCCAAAAATTAACACATTTAAAAGTCCTCAGTTCTGTTCATTGCCGACTTTTGTGGTAACTGTATAAATATGTGACAACACATGGACTCCAAAAAGTTTGAACACCTGTAGACCATCACTGTGATTGTCTGGCATTACATTGTGAATCCGCTCAGCGTATTCCTTCCAGGTGCACTTACATGAAATGAAAAACATGGAGGAAGCGATGTATCCCAGTCACCAGACGTGTCACTTCATGAAACCAGAGTCCCTATCAAATTCTCACATTTGAAGCAGTAGAACGGTGATAAAAATGAAAGAAAATGCAGATGAAGTTTGCTTTTATGATTATGATTTCAATTTTAATTGTGATGGGTCTCCCTTAAAAAATAAGAAAATGAAAGCACTCCAAGTCTGACAGTCCCGCCAAACCCTTTAATGCACGGTTTATAACTCAGAAAATCACATGATCATATAAATAACTTATGAACGTATTTAAGTTGCAAATTAACAGATATAATTAATAGTTACCCTCAAATTAGTTTAAATGATAAGCAATTACCGAGTGTTTAACGATGACAAAGATGAATGGTTAATGGTTTTCAGGCGGCAGCTCCTTTTGGGCTGGGGGAGGATAATGTAAGTAATTTTCAATGTAGCCTTTCAGTGCGGTGGTTTATTGAGATCATAATATCACACTGCTCTTTTGTTACGATTTCTTTTTGGGCCATGAATTATCTGTGCAGTCAGTCATCTGTCCCCAGCTAATTCCTTATGGTCCAACAAGTAAGGCCCTCTTTTCAGATTTTTTCAATGCCCAAGTCATTTTATTGTGTTGCTTTAAACGTGTTGTAACATATATCATTTCTGCCCCTAATATACTACCAGGGATCACTTCTGCAGTAACACTATGTCCACAAAGAGAGGTCATGGGCAGGGTGACATTAACTTCCCAGGTAGTGTTAATTTGCTAAAGACCATGTCTTGCGCCCTATCATATATTTAGTTCATATTACATCTGTAGACCAAACACAAATATGGCAATTATGATTGGCTGCCAAAAACAAAGGTGGAGCAAAACAGCATTCTCCTTGTAAAATTGAACTTTCCTGTAAATTAGAATCAACTATGCAATTTATGTATTCCATTTGCTGGTATGTCATAGTACTGTTATCTTCCTAATTGTTATAAATAAATCTGTAAATCTGCTGTGTGTTCATGTTCATGGGTATTCTGTTTTTATCTAATAGGTTACACGCTCCAATGTATACTCTCGAGCCTAGGCTTTTTGTCCTCACAGTCTTTGTCAGGGAAAAAGTAGCATTAAAATAGCAGCCTTACATAATCCTTGTGAAGACTTTGGCCCAGATTTACCAAAGCTTTGCACCCACACCACTGTTAGAGCGTCTGACCTTAATAAGTAAACTTACAAGGGGGCGCAAATAGGTCGATGAACCTTTTGACTGCAATTAAGATTATCCCACCATAATTCCAGTACATGCAGATCAATCATCAATAACCAATACACAACAGTATTCAACAAAAATCAATAACATTAATAATCAATAGAGTCAGTAATTGTCACACACCCTGACCTTTCAGTCATGACTAACCACACCTTTTAGTAAAAGTTAGAATATTTATTTCCCTATAGTAACAATGCTAACATCATGTAAATTAATCTCAAAATTCAAATGATACGCATACTGAAACAACACTAGCTGTCCAAAGCGACGGATTAACGTAATCTAATTAATGCTTGAACTATTACACAATCTAAGGCTACAGTGCCAATTAATAACAAGAACAATTTCACTACATGATCACCCACAAGTAGATTCAGCAAAGAAACATATCTAGCATTATTCACTATTAGCAGATTTCCATTAGTGGGGATCGTTAGCCAACACCAGATTAGCATCAGCATGTTGGGCTTCATGCAAAGAATTTAGTAACACGAATTTGGAAAAACATCTAACCATGGCTCCATCAAAACAGTGCAGTTGGTTCCTAGAAATAAAAAGCAAATAGGAATAACAGACACATAGGTACAATTCATACCTCTCCTCACTTGGATCGGCAAGTCAAGATAGTCTTTGTCGTCAGGACATCAGTCCATCAGCAAGGCATCAAGATTCAGGATCAAAGATCAGAAAACACAAAGGCCCTCATTGTGACATTGGCGGTAAATCCCACTTACTGCCATGCCAACTGCCGCCAACATACCGCTGCCGCGGCGGAAATTCTCTTACCATATTATGACACACACATACCAATCCGTCACTATACAGCCACACACACAAGTCCTCCAGCCCAAAGGTCAGTGATAAACTGGCGGTAGCAAAACCCACACTGATACGCCAACAGGACAATGCCCACAACAGTATGACCCACGAATCACCACGTCGGACATTCAAAGGCAGTAAACCATTGGTGGTACATACTGCTGCACTCAAAATACAAACACACACACCAAAAAAACAACACAACATTGGTCAATTCAAACTACACACACCTGACACATATACACACAACACCACTATGAAACACACACCCACATTACCCACAACCCTTTACAACTACAAACCATTGGCACGAGACAGACATCACGACCACAGACAAGACGAGAGCCACACACCACCATCACCTATATACCACCCACGCACCCCACACCACACACCCCAACACATCACCCTACACACCCTCACCCACGCCACTCACACTATACTGATGGCACCACAACAACACCCCAGGTTCTCTGAGGAGGAGCTAAGGGTCATGGTGGAGGAAATCATCCGGGTAGAGCCACAGCTATTTGGATCACAGGTGCAGCAGATATCCATTGTTAGGAAGATGGAGCTATGGCGGAGGATCAACGCTGTGGGACAGCACCCCAGAACAAGGGATGGCATCGGGAAGAAGTGTAACAACCTAAAGGGGAAGGTGCGGTCCATTGCAGCAAGACACCAACTCACTGTACAGAGGACTGGCAGTGGACCCTCACCTCCTCCCCCACAAGTAACAACATGGGAGGAGCAAGTCTTGGCAATAATGCATCCTGAAGGACTGGCAGGAGTAGGAGGAGGACTGGTCTCTGGTAAGTCAAATTTCTATTACTATCACCCCCCCTACCTGCATGCCATCACATACCCCCACCCTCAACCTCTCCCTCACTCCCATCACTCCACCACCTACCACACACCCCACCATCACCATATTAAAGACTAAACACTATAAGAAGGAGAAACTATCACAACCCACTCATCCCAGTGCAAGCCCTGCATGCAACACCAATGCATGGACACACTCCAGACCTGCACAGACACCTATCACCACAGCATGCACACTAGAGAGAATCACCTAGCCCACCAAATAACAACTCACACAAGTCAAAGCTGCCAGGGCAGTAACACTGCATTTACATCCCCAGAGGTAACCCAGCCAATGTCACCGGCGAAGAGGTTCCAGCAAAATCCAGTCCCCCCACAGAGGAGGCCCACAGTGATGACAGCAGTTCTGGTCGCCTGGATCTAGATGACCAACCTCGCCCATCAGGGACCTCTGGACAGTCGGTTACCCAGGCACACTCTCACCCCAACACAGAGCCTCCTACCTCAGGAAACACCACCACAGCAGCCACCCAGCGTGCCCATACCTCTGTCCCAGGACACGTCAATCAGCAGTGTGTCCACCACTACAGGGACCCCAGGCCACCCCACGATCAGGGACCTGGGGTCAGTGGAAGTGGGCACACGGTTCAGGGGACAGAGGCACAGGACAACAGGGAAGCTGGGAGGACTGCTGTGCGACAGGGGGAGGACAGACCCAGGGAACCAACCCTCCAGGAGGCACTCACTACAATCCTGGGAGCATATCAACAGTCCCAGGATACGCTGGACCAGATCATGGACAAGATGCAGGAGAACATGCGGCTGCAGGAGGGACAGTAACTGGGGATCAGGGAGGACTTGAAGGCCACTAACAGCACCCCCTCTCCATTTCAGGGGTGCTCGCAGACATGGCCAACACTATGAGGGAGGCAGTGGCACACCACCAGGCCCTTGAACACTAGCCAGGCTGCTGAACAGCCCTCCACCTCTGCTGCCGCTAGTGGACAGGAGGCCCCGCCACAGGACCAACAGGCCACCAGCACCCCGCCCCCTGCAGTAGGAGAACCACCCCACAAACGTTCCCTGCGATCCAGGCAGAAGCCAGAGACTATTGCCAAGGCCCCCACCAGGAAATAAGACTCTCCTGATAGTCACCCTTGTGTCCCACTCTGTCACCCTGTTCACCTTGAACTGCCATTGCTCCTCTTCCTATGCCCCCTTGGACACTGCACCCGTGAAACAAATAGACTGAACTCTAACCTGGACTTTCCTCGATCATCACCCCAGCCCACTGCAATACCCCCTCTTCTTCAGAGCACTGCAATAAACACACTTTGATAAAATACAAGTGTGGTGTATGTCAAATGATTTCAAAATGTACTTGTTTAACCAGGTTCAAACATTGCAATTCAACTGTACAGTAATGTTTACATAGGAAAGACATGTAGTTGGCTGCACTGTACACACCAGGAGCAATAGTGGGGCACCAACATCTGCTAAAAGAGATGCAAAGGTTCAGTGAGTGGGCATAGAAGTAGGAATTCACAGCCTGCCAGTGACAATGTCACACATCAAACTGTCAATTATATGTGAAATAGCACTGTCTTACCTGTACATCATTGGAAGTATTGACGAATGACTGCACTTCTGCTGTCTTCATCCTCATCCTCTGCCTCCTCATCTTCACTGTCCACAGGGTCCACTGCTGCCACACGGCCATCTCCAGCCTCCTCCTCCTGCAGAAAAGGCCCATGACGTCGCAAGGCAAGGTTTTGCAACATACAACATGCCACGATGATCTGGCAGACCTTCTTGGGTGAGGAGCACAGGGATCCACTGGTGAGATGGAGGCACCGAAACCTGGCCTTCAGGAGGCCGAAGGTCCTTTCTATAATCCTTCTTGCTCACCCATGTGCCTCATTGTAACGTTCCTCTTCCCTTGTCCTGGCATTCCTCACAGTGGTCAGTAGCCATGAGAGGTTGGGGTAACCAGAGTCACCAGCAAATAGCGAGGGACAACTGTTAGCCACACCCTCACCCTTAAGGCCCACACCATACCCATACACCAAAATCCACTGGGTGGGAACCAGGGCTCACCTATTAGCCACACCCTGTGCCTCTGGAGTTGGGCCATCACATTTGGGATGCTGCTATTCCTCAGGATAAAGGCATCATGCACATACCCAGGTTAGTTAGCATTGACGTGGGAGATGTACTGGTCCACCAGGCACACCATCTGGACATTCATGGAGTGAAAACTCTTCCGATTTCTGAACACCTGTTCATTTCGCCAGGGGGGGGACAAATGCAATATGTGTTCCTTCTATTGCCCCACTGATGTTGGGGAATTGTCCCTTTGCATTGAAGTCAGCTTTCACTGTTGCCAAATCCTCCACCTGGGGAAAAACAATGTAGCTGCACATGTATTTAATTAGAGCAGGCAACACTCTGGTCAGCACTATTGAGAACATTGGCTGTGACATTCCTGCTGTCAAGCCCACTGTTACTTGGAAAGAACCACTTGCCAGGAAATGGAGCACAGATAGCTCTTGCATAAGAGGGGTGATCCCGGTGGGTTGACAGATAGCAGGTATTAGGTCAGGCTCCAATTGGACACACAGCTCAGTGATTGTGGCTCTGTCAAGTCTAAAGGTGAGGATAATGTGCCTGTCCTCTATTGTTGCCAAGTCCACTAGGGGTCTGTACACAGGGGGATGTCTCCATCTCCTATTCATCCAAAGCGGTTGCACTCTATGGGGCAAAAGAGTGACCAGCTGCTCATTATCTATCTGTACATTTGAACCACTATAGTTCGTTGCATATTGTGACGTATCATTAATTTGGTGGGATATGTCCAAAATGTGAATTTATGTACTGTGATGCAGTTAGGATCCATGGCCTGCACCCTCCCCTGAAATGGCATCCGCCTGTCCTGTATGGAGGGACAGGTGGAAATGAGGTAATTCCGCTGACATTGTGTACCATTGCGGGAGGCGGTCGAGAACCGCTGTGCAACTCCTCATTGGTTATCATCGGGCCCTATGGGGTACAGTGACCAATGGTGATGTACGCCTGCGGTGATAGTACGCACTGCTGCGGACGTGACCACCATTTTCTATCTGTTCACTCACTTACTACCTGAACTTCAACAGGAGAGGACGTGCTGCTGTGACCTGTGTCTGGAACCGACAATGGCTTGTGTTACTGGGAAAGGGACCCTGCCTTCACCTCTGCAGAGTTGGAGCGACTGGTGGGTGGGGTCCTACCCCAGTACCGACTGCTGTATGGGCCTCCAGACCAACTGGTGAGTACACCGTGAGTACGATGCATGGGGCGTGAATGCATGGGGTGCTCTGTGTAAAGACCTCATGTGGGGGGGCTGGTGGATGTCCCCTGGATGGCATGCTGCTTGTGTGCTGGGCCCTGGGCAGCGTAAAGCATGTATGCTGGGCCATGTCTGTGCCAATGGGGATGGGAAGGGGCATGGTGGGCCATAAGTGTAACAGTCAGGACGGCTGGACTAATACCTTTCCCTGTGTGTATTTCCCTGCAGGTCAGCGCCCATCAGAAGAAGGGCATGTGGCATGCCATCACCAAGGACGTGTGGACCCTAGGGGTCTACGGTTAGGCGGAGCAGCCACTGTCGGAAATGGTGGGAGGACCTGAGATGCTGGGCTTGGAAGATGTTGGAGGCCCAGCTGGGGATGGCCTCCCAACGAGGAAGGGGTGCCCGTCGAACCCTGATCCCACTGATGGCCCACATACTGGCAGTGGCCCATCCAGAGCTAGATGGCCGCTTGGGGGCATCACATCAGCAACAAAGGAGTGAGTACAGTGCCCATCATTACGTCTGGTGGGGTGGTACCCGGGTGGTTGGTGTGGGCCCTGTGGGTGTCCCTAGGCCAGGCCTGGCATTGCAGAGTAGGTCCCATGTTGGGCAGGGTTCTGATGTGAAAGTCCTCCAACCGAGCTAGTAGGCATCCACTACTGGGCAGGGGTCTATGGGTCTCAGCTATGCTGCAATTGGTGTTAGGTGTCCCTATCCATGGGCTGGTGACTAGCATTGTGACTTTTAGTGCATTGCCTAATGCGTAGGGCTGTTCCCTGTGTGTGAGTGTGTTGTGTACGCCAACGGTGGTGTTGGTGCCGCCATTGACCAAGTGTATCCTTTGTTTCTTCCTCCTCCTTTTTGTTTTGTCACCATGTCCTTATGTGCATTAGCATCATCTGGTGGAGGAGCAGAGGCACCGGCGACGGAGGGAGCCAGGAGGCCGAGTCCACTGACGGTGAGGGCACCAGTGGGATGGAGGACGAGGAGAGACCCACAGCGGAGATGAAAGGGGGCAGTTCGGACACGGATACCTCCTCCTATGGAAGCTCCCTGGTGGTGGCGGACACCTCTGTGCCCACCCGAACTACAGGTACAGCGCCACCCCCTGTACCAGCACTGCCCTCCCAGCAGGCCCTCAGCGAGTTTCCAGTGCCCGCTCACCCAGGAGGGTGGGCATCTCCTTCGCCCAGGCACCTCAGGCCCTGCCCCAGTTAGCCCTGCTGCCCTGAGTGAGAAGGCTATTGACGTTGTGCAAATCACCTCTGTTGGGAAGTCAACCATTGTGAATGCCATCCAGGGGCTGGCCGCCCAAATCCAACAGACCAATGCATTTCTGGAGGGCATTCACACTGGCTTGGCGGCCCAACAAAGATCAATTCAGGCTCTGGCCTCCTCTCTGATGGCAGCCATTGTCCCAATTTCCACCCTCCAACTTCCACTTCCCAATTCCATTCCCCTCAACCCCAAGCTATCCCAAGCACAGAATCAGACGAGCAGGCACCCACGACAACACACAAGAGTGGACATGGCAAACACAAGCACCAAACTTCATCCCACAGGCACTCACACAAATATCATCCAGAAGCTGACATACCAACATCTACTGCCTCCACTGTGTCCCCTCCTCCTCATTGTCCACCTCCCTCCCTAAGAAGCTTTTCCTTGCCACCATTGACCTCTTCCGTAGCCCTCCCCCCGTCCGTCACGTCAGGCCAGGGTGGCCAAAAGCCAGGCAAGCACCTCAGCCACCTAGTCTGCGGGCACAGTAGTATCCCCAGCAACTCCAGGTGGGGAAGGATCCTGGACACCAGCCACTCAGACGGAAAGAGTGCCTGCCCCAGGTGTTTCAAAGAAGGGCAAGGAGCCAGCCCCAGCTGCAGGAAGGAAGTGCAAGGAGCCAGCCCCAGCTGCCGGAGGGAAGGTCAAGGGGCCAGACCAAGCTAAAGGAAGGAAGGGCAAGGAGCCAGCCCCAGCTGCAGGAGGGAAGGTCAAGGGGCCTGCCCCAGCTGCAGGAAGGAAGGGCAAGGGGCCTGCAACAGCAGGCAATAGAGACAAGGGGCCTGGTGCTGGGACTCAGTCAGAGCCACCACCACCAATCATAGTGGTGCAGCCGTCCTAGGCTACAGGGGATGGGCTGGAGCCTCCCCTCACCATTACCAGCTCCTCCAGCAGCACAGCCACAAGCACCGCCACCTGCCCCAGTGGGCAGCCCTCCGAAGCTGCAGGGGATGGGCTAGAGCCGCCCACCACCACTACCAGCTCCACCAGCAGCACTGCCACCAGCACTGCCACCATCAGCAGCAGCCCCAGTGGGCAGCAGTCTGAGGCTGCAGGGGATGGGCTGGAGCCTCCCCCCACCACTACCAGCTCCACCACCAACACTGCCACCAGTACCGCCACAAGCATCAGCAGCCCCGTTGGGCAGCCGTCCGAGGCTGCAGGGGATAGGGGGAGCCTCCCCCCACCACTACCAGCTCCACCAGCAGCACCAGCAGCAGCAGCCCCAGTGGGCAGTCGTCCGAGGCTGCAGGGGATGGGCTGGAGCCTCCCCCCACCACTACCAGCAGCAGCAGCACCACTGCCACTACCAAACAGACGTCAGTCTTCGGCGGACAGTGTGTAGTCCTGCGTCCATGGGCTGTTGTGCAGCCTGGCCCCTACAAATCCAGTGGGTATGACACCCAGCTGAGAGACTGTGGCCTTGCACTCCCCGAGATCTGCATCACAGGGCACAATGCCCCCTCCAGAACCAGTGGAGAAGCCATCCCCTCACCCCATCCTCCCCAGGATGAAGATCACAGGGCACAATGCCTCCTCCAGAACCAGTGGAAAAGCCATCCACTCACCCCATCCACCCATTGATGAAGATCTCGGCGCACAATGCCCCCTCCAGAACCAGTGGAGAAGCCATCCACTCACCCCATCCTCCCCAGGATGAAGATCTCAGGGCAAGTCACCCTCTTGAGAGACTGTGGTCTTGTACTCCCCAGGACAGAGCATGTTGCTCCCTCCAGAGCATGTGGACAAGTCATCCACTTGAGAGACTGTGGCCTTGCACTCCCCAAGACAGAGCACAGGGCATGTTGCCCCCTCCAGGACCAGTGCTGTTGTACCATCTTCTGGCTGTGGTGCCCCCGGTTCCCCATCTCCCTGAGGTGCCTGGCTGTTTTTGAACTGATGCCCCTGCAGTGTTCTCTCTGGCTTGTTGCAGGAGTGAGGTGGGGTCTTGGACTTTGTGATGTGGCCCTGTAGCCCACGAACATTGAGGACTGGGCAGTGTCCCTTGATTTGTAAATATGTATATACTTTTTTATTTGGATGCACGTATTGTTACTACATTTATCTTGTTACACTCTATTTACTCTATTGTAGTTGTCCTTGCATTATTCCTGAGGGGTACGAGGTGAATATGTTATGTTACTGCATCTGCTTGTGTGCATGGTGTTGGGGTGGGGGTGTTGCGTGTGTGTGTCACTCTCTTTTTCCTCCCCTCCTCCCCTGTGTGCTAGGCGGCAGTACTCACCGTGGTCATCTTCGCCATCGTTGGTGTTCATAGTGGAGCAGTGCGTAGATGAGCAAGGGGAAGACATGCAACTCGGGCTCCATGGAATCGTGGTTGTTCCCTGAGTCTCCACAGGTGAGTTGTTTCTCTTATGTGCAGTGTTTCCGCCAGGCTTTTGATGTCGTTGGTACGGCCCTGGAAAAGGTGGCTGTTTCCTGTGTCTTAATACAGTGGGTGGAACATTGTCTTCTGTCTGGCAGTAGGCGGTTACCGCCGTGGTGCCTGTTGATTCCACCCTGGCGGTCGGTGTGTTAAAGTGGCTGTCTGTATGAGCTGTTTCAGACATGGTCATAATTTTGCATTTATTACTGCCGACCTGTTGGCGGTATTACCGCCACTTTATCACTGATCGCCAGGGTTGTAATGAGGGCCAAAGTCTTTAAGCAATAACGGTAGGCATGTCTCTTGTCAAGACGCAGAAGAAAATATATTGACCTTTCGGCCAGCCAAAAAAAACGGCAATGGGCTGTCTTCTCTCGGTGCAGTCTCGTTAAATTAAATTCACCAAAACTATTTCCCAAATCCCTATTGGTTAAGGGATCGCATGTTCACCTTTTGTACAATAAAACTAAAACTCCAAATCTATAAATTCTACCACTACTCTGTTCACATGTCACTGATTGGCTTTCCCTTCAATGTCCTCATCATCCGGCTCATCAGATAACAATATTGTTGCAGCTTCTACTCCAGTCAGTGTCTCCATTGTTCTCCTCCTGAGAAAGTCAGTCTTACACACATTACACACAAAATGTTACATTTAACAAGAACCCCATATTCTAGCAGTCACTTCTCATGAGAAAAGATTTTCAACTGTGAGCATATTTACATAATACAATGGAAAATCACACTTGAACTCTCTAGGATAGCCAGTTATTAAACTTTAAGAAATACAGCTTGACATGTGGCCTGGCAAGTAGGCCAATACCTCTGCTAAGTTGAGGCCTACAACTAATAAAGCTAATACATAATGCATAACCTTTAATATGACATATTACTACATTAGTCAAACATATGGTCAAAATTTCATAGTATAAGACTATTAATAAGTTCGCTTTGTGAGCATTGACAGCCACTCATCGTAATCTGATTTTCGAAAACATGCTGTATTTTTCTACGTTATTATATTTTCCTAACAAATCCATTATTCAGAATACTCATTAATAATTTTTTATTAAAACACCTGCACTAGCAATCTCTCCTCTGATGACTATATGTGTCATCACACTATCTACCACCCTCAAATTTTTACATCAGCAAAAATTCTGTCAATTCAGCCCCTTCATACCCTTTTTTAATTTTCCCTGTACATTTTTCCCATTTCTTTTCTTCCCTCCTCTGATTATCCTTTGACCTTTTCCATTTAATTCTTTTGCATAATTTACACAATCGCCATATTCCAATTAGGCAAACCACAATAATTAATATCCCCTGCAAGATTTTCAATAGAATCCTATTCCAAATGTTGCTGAGCCAATTTCCACACTGAAGCAAAACCTTTGCCAATCTTTTCTGAAACACCTGGTTCCTTCAATTCTTTCAAATCAACACTTTAGTTGGTCAGATTAGTAATCAAGCCTCTAATTTCTTTACTATTATTAGGAATATGTGAACATAAATGCCTAGAATTAATCATTCTGCAGACTCTGCCATCCTTCGCTAAAAGAATGTCTAGGCAAGACGATTTCGAAGAGTCATAGCTCTTTCAACAGCTAATTCGGTATCTATCAGGAGTATGGCTCTTGAAAAATTTGTCAGCATGTTATCCACAATAGTAGATAACTTTGGAATCTTTATCGAATTCAGAATGACTCCTACTGAAGGAATCATTGCTCCAAATACATCTCTCACTATACCAGAAGGCGACTCCCTCCTCTGCCTAATATGATGTAATTCAGTCACGTTTGGAAACTTCTTCAAATCATTCATTTGATAAGTCTTTGGGAAAAACGATCCCCAAGTAACATGTCCCATACCATCCTCTTGGAAGACGGTAATAAGCATTAAGACCACAGATATAATAAGTTCCAGGAATAGCTGGGTCTTGTCCATTCAACATTAATGTCCATTTACCCTGAAACAAAAACACATGCTTACATTCAGTCGTTCCCACAAATAAAGTGTCAGTGCGTGACTTAGGCCTATATATACAAAGTTTACCCACGTGTTGCACATCTAAAGCTAATTTCCCTTGCATTTTAATCACACTATAAGCATAATCATTCCTGTAAGTCCTTTTCCTTAAGCCTTTTTCTAACTTCTCCTTCAGTACCTTTCTCCTGACATCTGTGTGATCTAAGAAGTTTCTCTCTATAGGTGTAAGCAAGTGTGTCAGATTAGTCCTGTGCGCATAAACTGTGCCAAACGTCAATGTAGGTTCAAAGAAACCTCTAACTAATCCTATGTCATTATCCTTAGCTACTCTACTCAATACCTAATTATAGGGACAAACAAACACATGACATCATGATTCGAGTAAAAGTACTGGATGTACTCCTGGTTATAAAATCTTGTTAGTAGCAGACTACAACTTAACATATGTTAAAGGCAGCCTATGGTACGTAACTCCTCCTCAACTGATGAAGGAATCTGCATACACACACAAGAATTCCTCACATCCATCGTCTCAACATACTCACTCAACAAGCAGTAGAAGACATTAGAAGAAAGTTCTCCTTGTGCATTAGTATCTCATGCAAATACTTCTCATCTAACCTAAACCTCTCTATTGCTGTTAGTGCAGTAGTTGTCTCAAAAGCAGAAGTATGGTTGGCTTCACTCTTATCAAGAACAGACATACCCACAATCAACACCACAAACAATATCCCACACATAATCGCTGTTGGACCCAGCTCTTTTTGCAGGGTCATCGCCAAACCTTCCTCCTATTTTTCCTGAACTGTTTTTGTTGGTACTGTTAATTGGTTTATCGAGGATTGACATATTTGATTTACTAGTAAGTCCCTAATAAAGTGCACTAGAAGTGCCCAGGGCCAGTACATCAAATGCTACTAGTGGGCCTGTAGCACTGATTGTGCCACCCACATAAGTAGCCCTGTAATCATGTCTCAGACCTGCCACTTCAGTGTCTGTGTGTGCAGTTTTAAACTGTAAATTCGACTTGGCAAGTGTCCCCACTTGCCAGGCCTAACCCTTCCCTCTTTCTACATATAAGTCACCCCAAAGGTAGGCCCTAGGTATCCCCATGGGCAGCGTGCAGTGTATGGTTAAGGTAAGACATATACTTATTTGTTTTATATGTCCTGACAGTGAAATACTGCCAAATTTGTGTTTCACCGTTGCAAGGCCTATCTCTCTCATAGGTTAACCTGGGGGCTGTCTTTAAACAGGATTAAAGCATAGCTTTGGGAGCAGATAGGCTTGTAGAGTTTGGGACCTCTGACTCACAATTTAAAAATACATCTTTTAGTAAAGTTGATTTTTAGATTGACTGTTTGAAAATGCCACTTTTTGAAAGTGGGCATTTTCTTGCTTGAACCATTTTTGTGACTCTGTCTGTTTGTGGATTCCCTGTCTGGGTTAGTTTGTCAGTTGGGCTGTTTGCACCTCTCTCCAGACAGTGACACAAAGGGGGATGGGGTGTAGCCTTCATATTCTGATGAGCCATCTGTGCTGGGAGGGAGGGGACGAGTGGTCACTCACACCTGAAAGGGCTGTGCCTGCCCTCACACAATGCAGTCTCCAACCCCCTAGTGTGTTTCTGGGGCCTTGCCTGGGCAAGGCAGGATTTGACAAAACAAGTGAGACTTTCCTTTAAAGTAAGCCTACTTCAAAGACCCAAATGGGTATAAGAAGGGTACCCAAAACCACAGACTTTAGACACTTCTTTGGGTAGACACTCTAGCACACAGACACTTCTGGACAAAAAACCTGCTGGTGAAGAATCCCTGAACCAGACCTGCCAAGAGGAACTGCCTTGCTCCCCAAAGGACTCACTGGGACTGCTTTTCTGAGAAGGACTGCTGCCTTGCTGTTGCCCTGCTGCCTTGCTGCGCCCTGGCTGTGCTGAGAAGTGCTCTCCAAGGGCTTGGATGGAGCTTGCCTCCTGTTCCTGAAGTCTCAGGACCAAAAAGACTTCACTCCTGCAACTGGACTCCTTGTGCGGCGAAAATTCGATGCACAGCCTGCTAAAAATGATGCACAGCCTGCCCCGCAGTGAGAAATTCACCGCACTCTGAAATGGAAAGATGCAGCCCGACTTCACAAGGAGAAGATCGACGAAGCGCCTGCGTTACAGCCGGAACTTCGACACACGGCCTACCAGATCGATGCACAGCTGACGCGGGATGACGCAGCCCGACTTCCAGAGAGGAATCGAAGCAGCACCTGCCGTGCGGGAGAAGTTTCCACGCAGCGCCCACTGGATTGAGACAGCATTTGTGACTTCGCTCCGTAGCTCAGGATTCCACGCACTGTCCCCAGGACACCAGAAAACCCCGCAACCCGAAGAGGAACCGAGTCAGCGCACCGGAAATCGATGCAAAGCCTTCCCCTGCGAGGAAAATAAAAATGCAAGTCAGTGTACGAAGGGGCAAAACCGACGCACACCTCCCTGTTTTTCACGCAACGCCTCCACTGCGCTCCTGTGCAGAGATTTTTCACGCGAACCAGGTACTTTGTGCTTGAAAGAGACTTTGTTTGCTTTTAAAAGACTTAAGATACTTTGGCCCTCATTACAATCCTGGCGGTCAGTGATCAAGCAGCAGTAATACCGCCACACAGACAGCCACTTTAACACTCCGACTGCAACGGCGGTAGCAACAAGCACCGTGGCAGTAACCGCCAACAGCCAGGCGGAAGATAATGTACCATCCACACTATTACAAGAGGCTATCCGCCACCTTTTACGGGGTGGTGCAATGCCATCAAAAGCATGGCAGAAACAGTACACTGAAGGGAAACGACTCACCTCTCGACACTCAAGGAAGAACCACAACGCCATGAAGCGCGAACTGCACATTTTTCCTATGCTGGTGTACCTCCTCATACACCAGCAACACGAACGTTGGCGAAGACGATTACAGTGAATACTGCACCTAGCACACAAGGGGGGGAGGAAAAAGAAAGTGACACACACACGCAACAAGCAAAGCCACAGTCTCTCTGGTGGGTGGGTTGCCCACTGCTTGGTCCTGGGGAGTGCAAAGCCACAGTCTCTCTAGTGGGTGGTTTGCCAACTGCTTGGTCCTGGGGAGTGCAAAGCACAGTCTCTGGAGTGGATGGCTTCTCCACTGGTTCTAGAGTGGGCTTTGTGTCCAGTGTGCTTCATCCTGCCAAGGAGGGGGTGAGTGGATGCCTTCTTCCACTGGCTCTGGAGGGTGCTTTGTGCCCAGTGTGCTTAATCCTGCCAAGGAGGGGGTGAGTGGATGCCTTCTTCCACTGGCTCTGGAGGGGGCTTTGTGCCCAGTGTGCTTCATCCTGCCAAGGAGGGGTTGAGTGGATGCCTTCTTCCACTGGCTCTGGAAGGGGCTTTGTGCCCACTGTGCTTCATCCAACCAAGGAGGGGGTGAGTGGATGCCTTCTTCCACTGGTTCTGGAGGGGGTGTTGTGCCCAGTGTGCTTCATCCTGGATGGTACAAGGTCACAGTCTCTCACCTAGATGTCACAACTACAGGTGTTGCAGGGGCAAGGAAGCACTGCAGCCCATGTAGTCACGACTACACACCTTAAGCCTGGCGTTGACGATTGCTTAGTGGATGTCAGTTGCGGTGCAGGTGGCGGTGCTGTCAGTGGTGGTGGGAGGCTCCAGCCCTTCTCCTGCAGCCTCAGATGGCTGCCCACTGGGGCTGCTTCTGCTGGCAGTGGTGCTGCTGGAAGTGCAGGTGGTGGTGCTGGCAGCAGGGCAGGTGGCGGTGCTGGCCGCGGTGCAGGTGGCAGTGCTGTCAGTGGTGGGGGGAGGCTCCATCCCTTCCCCTGCAGACTCGGACGGCTGCCCACTGGGGCTGCTGCTGCTGGCAGTGGTGCTGCTGGTGGTGCAGGTGGTGGTGCTGTCGGCGGGGCAGGTGGCGGTGCTGGCCACGGTGCTGTCAGTGGTGGGAGAGGCTCCAGCCCTTCCCCTGCAGCCTTGGGCGGCTGCAGTGCCATGAATGGTGTTGTGTGCTCCTTCCTGCCCTTGGCAGATGGTGGTGCCTCCTTGCTTCTGCCAGCTGGTGCTCCCTTCCTGCCCTTGCTGGCTGGTGGTGCCTCCTTCCCCTTGCTGGCTGGTGGTGCCTGCTTCCCCTTGCTGGCTCATGTCCCCTTCTTGCCCTTGCAGGGGGTGCAGGCACACTGGCTGTTCTGACAGGTTCCTCCTTGGAGCCTCTCACACCTGCACTAGCTGCAGAAACTACAGTGGCCATGGACTGGGTGGCTGAGGTGCTGGGCTGGGTTCTGGCCACCCTGACACAAAGTGAAAGACAGGGTGGGGAAGGGAAGGGAATAGGTCAATGGTGGCGAGGAAAAGCTTCTTAGGGACACTGGGGCAGGAAGAGGATGAAGGTTTAGGAGTGTAGGAAGAGGGAGTGGTTGCAGAAGGTGTCAGTCTGCTGTGTTTGGGTGTAGGTGCATGGGCTGGATGTTGTTGTGAGATGGATGGCTGTTGGGTGTCTGAGTGCCTGCGTTTGTGTACCTTGGGAGGAGGGGTCACAGACACAGTGGGAGAGGACACAGGGGATGTGTGTATGGATGAGGAGTTGTGACTGCCAGTGAGGGGCGTGTTGTGATAGGTGTGCTGGTGATGGAGGTAGTGAATGAGGATGTAGTGCATGCAGTTGTGAGTGGAGACACTACTGGGATGGAGGTGGACGAGGAGGAGGAGGGGGACACAGTGGAGGCAGTGGATGTTGGTGTGTCTGCATCTGGATAGTGCTTGTGTTAGTGCCTGTGAGATGAAGTGTGGTGCTTGTGTTTGCCTGAGCCACTTCTGTGTGTTGATTTGGGTGCATGGAGGTCTGAATGTGTGCTTGGGATAGGGCTGGGGTTGAGGGGATTGGGACTGGGTAGAGGAGGTTGGAGGAGGAGGCTGGAGACAGGGACAATGGCTGCCATCAGTGAGTTGTCCAGAGCCTGGAATGCCGTCTGTTGGGCCGCCATGCCAGAGTGAATGCCCTCCAAGTATGCATTTGTTTGTTGTAAATGCCCTGCTAGACCATGGATGGCATTCAGGATGGCTGACTGCCCAACAGAGAGGGATCTCAGAAGGTCAACAGCCTCCTCACTGAGAAAAGCAGGGCTGACTGGGGCAGGGCTGAGGTGCCTGGGGCAGAGGAGATGTCCACCCTCCTGGGTGAGTGGGAACATGAGACACGCTGAGTGGCTGCTGGGAGGGCGGTGCTGGTATTGGGGTGGCAGCTGTACCAGTATTTGGGGTGGGCACAGAGGTGTCCGCCACCGCGAGGGAGCTTCCATCAGAGGAGTAGTCGCTTTTGGTAGTGCCCCACCCTGATTCTGTTGTGGTGCGCCCCTCACCCTCCGTTCTACTGGTGCTCTCACCGTCAATGGATACGGCCTCCAGGCCCATGTGGGATGTAGCTCCCTCCATCGCCGGTTCCTCTGCTCCTCCGACAGATGATGCTAATGTACACAGGGACAGGGTGACAAAACAAAAAGGGGGAGGGAGAGACAGAGGATATACTTGGTCAATGCCAGCAACAACACTACCATTGGTGTACACAACTCACAGGGAACAACCCTATGCACTAGGCCATGCACTACCAGTTACAATGCTGGTCACCAGGCCATGGGGTATAATGCCTAACGCCATTACCTGCACACCTGAAACCCACTGGACCCTTCCCAGTAGTAGATGCCCACTAACATTATTGGGGTTGGAGTGCATCTGAGCTTGCCCATCATGGAACCTACCCTGCCTAATTCGTCCTGGCTTAGGGGCACCCACAGCCCACATCCCCCACCCAGGTAACACCTTAACACACACAAAGTCATGAATCTGAATCTCTACTCACCCCCTTGTGGCTGCTGTGATGCCTTCAAGCGCCCATCCAACTCCGGATAGGCCACCACCAGGATGCGGAACATCAAGGGGGTCAGGGTACGATGGGCACCTCTTCCTTGTCAGGAGGCCAGGCCCAGCTGGGCCTTCACTGTCTTTCTTGCCCATCGGCGCAGGTCCTCCCACCGTTTGCGGCAGTGGGTGCTCTGCCTGTCAAAGACCCCCAGAGTCCACACCTCCTTGGCGATGGCACGCCATATACCCTTTTTCTGATGGGCGCTGACCTGCATAAAAAATATACAGCAGAAAAGGTATTATTCATACCGTCCGGACTGTCATACTCATACGTGACCCAACATATCCCTCCCATCCCCTTACGCACATACATTGACCACCATACATGCAGCACTCAGGTCAGGACCGCTCAGCCCCCCCCACACGAGGCTTATAGACACAGCACTCCATGCATTCATGCCCCATGCATCATGCTCACAGTGTACTCACCTGTTGGTCTGGAGGACCATAAAGTAAATGGTATTGGGGTAGGACCCATTCACCAGTCTCTCCAACTCCTCGGAAGTGAAGGCATGGGCCCTTTCCCCAGATGCTTGAGCCATGGTCACTTCCAGACACAGGTCACAGCAGCACTCGCAGTGTAGGTCCTCTCCTGTTGAAGGTCAGGTAGCGAGTGAGTGAACAGATAGAAAATGGCAGTCACGTCCGCGGCGGTGTGTACCGCCACCGCCGGCGTACATCACCATTGGCTCCGGGAACCCGTAGACTTTAATGATAACCAATGAGACGTTAAACGGCGATCATCGACCGCCGCATGGCAACGGCGCACAGCGCTAGTGGAATTACCTCATTTCCACTTGTCCCTCCTCACAGGTCAGGCAGCCGCTATTTCAGGGGGGCACAGGCCATGGCACCTAACTATATCACAGCAGACACAGGCACATCAACTGACTTACAAGTTCACATAATGTTTCTGTAAAACAAACATAGCGTATTAATCTGAGTATATGTTTGAATATGACCTTCTGTTCACTGTTTTTCACCCTAGAGTTCAACCGCTGAGGATGAATAGGAAATGAAGACATTCCCCCTTGTACAGAACCCTGGTGGACCTGGCGACAATAGAGGACAGGCACATTATCCTAACCTACAGACTTGATAGGGCCACAATCACAGAGCTGTGTGCCCAATTGGAGCCAGACCTGATTTCTGCTACCCACCACCACACAGGTATCTCCCCTCTAGTGCAGGTCCTGTCAGTGCTCCATTTCTTGGCAAGTGGTTCCTTCCAAGCGACAGTGGCCATGGCATCAGGGATGTCACAGCCTATGTTCTCAAACATGCTGACCAGAGTGTTGTCTGCCCTGATGAAACACATGCACAGCTACATCATATTCCCCCAGGTGGAGGATTTGGCCACAGTGGAGGCTGACTTCTATGCACCGGGACATATCCCCAACATCATTGGTGCTAAGGGTGGTACAAATTTTGCCTTTGTCCCAACCAGTAGAAATGAACAGGTGTTCAGAAATCGAAAGAGCTTTCACTCTCTGAATGTGCAGATGGTGTGTTTGGCAGACCAGTTTGTCTCCCATGTCAATGCAAAATATCCTGGCTCTGTGCATGATGCCTTTATCTTGAGGAAAAGCAGCATCCCATATGTGATGTTTCAACTCCAGAGGCACAGGGTGTGGCTAATAGGGGAGTCCATGTTCCCCACCCAGTTGATGTAGGTATATGGGTGTGGGGTTGGCCCTAAGGGTGAGTGTCTGGCTAACAGGTATCCCTCGATATTTGCAGGTGACTCTGGTTACCCCAACGCCTCATGGCTACTGACTCCAGTGAGGAATGCCAGGACAAGGACATTGGAACGTTAGAGTGAGGCACATGGGCGTACAAGGAGGATCATTTAGTGAACCTTTGGCCTCCTGAAGGCCAGATTCCAGTGCCTCCATCTGACAGGTGGGTCCCTGTACTACTCACCCAAAAAGGTGTGCCAGATCATCGTTGCATGTTGCACAACCTGGCCTTGAGATGCCAGGTGCCTTTTCTGCAGGAGGATGAGCCTGGAGATGGTTGTGTTGCAGCAGTGGAGCCTGTGGACAGTGACAAAGAGGAGGCAGAGGAAGAGGATGTGGACAACAGAACTACTATAATTCAACAGTACTTCCAGTGACAAACAGGCAACTTCACTTTCCATTCCAGTTTTGAGTTGGACATTGTACATGACAACCTGATTTCCCTATTTCTATTGCCACTTACTGTACCCTTTGGCATCTCTATTTTTAGATATCTGTGCCCCACTCTGGCTCCTGGTGTGTTTACTGCTGCCCACTACAGATCATACCTATGTGAATATAACTGCACATTTGAATTGCAATATTTACAGCTAGTTAAACTAGTATATATTTCAATCAATTGACAGACTCCATACTTGTATTAGTTCCAAGGGTGTTTATTTCTGTCATAATAAGTATAGGGGGTATTGCAATGGGCTGGGTTGATGGTGGAGAAATGTCCAGGAGAGAGTCCAGTCTATTGGTGTCACAGATGCATTGTCCAAGGGGGCATAGGAAGAGGAGCAATGGCAGTTCAAGGTGGACAGGGTGACAGAGTGGGACACAAGGGTGACATTCAGGGGAGTCTTATTTCCTGGTGGGGTTCTTGGCAATGTTCTCTGGTTTCTGCCTGGATCGAGGGACCTTTTGCGTGGTGGTTCTCCTTCTGCAGGGGGAGGGGTGCTGGTGGCCTTTTATTCCTGTGGCGGGCCTCCTGTCCACTAGAGTCGGCGGAGGTGGAGGGCTGTTCTTCGGTGTGGCTAGTGTCAGGGGCCTGTTGGTGTGCCACTGCCTATCTCATGGTGTTGGCCATGTCTGCCAGCACCCCTGCAATGGTGACCAGGGTGGTGTGGATGTCTCGCAGGTCCTCCCTGATCCCCAGGTACTGTCCCTCCTGCAGCCGCTGCGTCTCCTGCAACTTGGCCCGTATCTGACCTAAGGTCTCCTGGGAATGGTGGTATGCTCCCAGGATCCCTGCAAGTGCCTTGCGGAGAGTCGGTTTCCTGAGCTTGTCATCCCCCTGTCGCACAGCAGTCCTCCGAGCTTCCCAGTTGTCCTGTGCCTCTGTCCCCTGAACTGTGTGCCCACTGCCACTGACCCGAGGTCCCTGATCGTCGTGTGTTTGTGGGGTTGCCTGGGGTCCCTGTAGTGGTGGACACACTGCTGATTGATGTGTCCTGGGGACAGAGGGATGGGCCTGCTGGGTGGGTGCTGTGCTGGTGTTTCCTGAGGGGGGGTTCTGTGGTTATTTGGGAATGTGTCTGGGTCACCGACTGTCCAGAGGTCCCTGATGGGCCAGGTTGGTCATCCTGATCCAGGCGTGCAGAGCAGCTGTCATCACTGTGGGCCTCTTCTGGGGGGACTGGATGTTGCTGGCAACTCCTCTCCAGTGATGTTGAGTAGGGGTCCTGTAGGGATGTAAATTCAGTGTTATTGTTTCTTCGTGTGCCATCTTGTCCATGGGTATGTTCCCTCTATGTTTGTTATTAGCAAGGCAGCTTTGGCTTGTGTGATTTGTGATTTGGTCGACGAAGTGATTGTCATTAGTGTGCATGCTGTGGGGATGGGTTGCCATGCAGGTCTGTGATGGGGGTCCATGCATTGGTGTAGCATACAGGGCTTGGTATTGGGATGGGTGGGCTGTGATGGTGGGGTATATGTGAGGTGGTGGAGTAATGGGGTGAGGGTAGGGGTAGGAGTTTGTGATGGCATGCAGGTAGGGGGGGATAAAGTAGTAAACATTTGACTTACCAGAGTCCAGTCCACCTGCTACTCCTGCCAGGCTTTCAGGATGCATGATCGCCAAGACTTGCTCCTCCCATGTTGTTAGTTGTGGGGGAGGAGGTGGGGGTCCACCGCCAGTCCTCTGTACAGCTATCTGGTGTCTTGCAACCACGGAACACACCTTCCCCCGTAGGTCATTCCACCTCTTCCTGATGTCATCCCTTGTTCTGGGGTGCTGTCCTACGGCAGTGACCCTGTCCACTACTCTTCTCCATAGCTCCATCTTCCTTGCAATGGATGTCTGCTGCACTTGTGATCCGAATAGCTGTGCTCTAACCGGATGATTTCCTCCACCATGACCCTCAGCTCCTCCTCTGAATACCTGGGGGGTCTTTGTGGTGCCATGGGTGTAGTGTGAGTGGGGTGTGTGAGGGTGTGTGGGGTGATGTGTTGGGGTGTGTGCTGTGAGGTGCGTGGATGGTGTATGGGTAATGGTGTTCTGTGGCTCTGATTCAGTGGGTGCTGCTGGCTTGTCTCTCTCTCAGTTGTCAACTTTATTTTGTAAGGGGTTGTGGGTAGTGTGTGTGTGTGTTTTATAGTGGCGTGGGTGTGGTGTGTGCATGTGTGTCAGGTGTGTGTAGTTGGAATTGTCCAATGTGGTGTTGTATTGTTGGTGTGTGTGTATTTTGAGCGCGGCAGTCTGTACCGACAATGGTTTACCGCGGTTGAATGTCCACTGCAGTGATTTGTGAGTCATAATGCTGTTGGCGTATTTCTGTTGGCGTAATGGTGTGGGTTTTGGTACTTAGTCAGGCACCACCAGCCAGCACGGGGAAGGAGGCACCACCAGCCAGCAAGGGCAGGACGGGAACGCCAGCTGGCAGAAGCAAGGAGGCACCACCATCTGCCAAGGGCAGGAAGGGGCACACAACACCATCCATGGCACTGCAGCTGTCCGAGGATGCAGGGGAAGGGCTTGAGCCTTCCCACACCACTGACAGCACCGCCACCTGCCCTGCCGCCAGCACCTCCACCTGCACAGCCAGCAGCACCACTGCCAGCTGCAGCAGCCCCAGTGACCTATTCCCTGCCCCTCCCCCATCCTTCACTTTGGGCCAGGGTGGCCAGAACCCAGTCCAGCATCTCAGACACTCAGTCCACGGCCACTGTAGTTTCTGCAGCTACTGCCGGTGTGAGAGGCTCCAAGGAGGCACCCGTCGGAACAGCCAGTGTGCCTGCACCACCTGCCAAGGGCAAGAAGGGGCCACCACATAGCAAGGGCAAGAAGGGGACACCAGCCAGCAAGAGGAAGGAGGCACCACCAGCCAGTAAGGGGAAAGAGGCTCCACCAGCCAGCAAGGGAAAGGAGGCATCACCAGCCAGCAAGGGCAGGAAGGGAACACCGGCTGGCAGAAGCAAGAGGCACCAACACCTGCCAAGGGCAGGAAAGGGCACACATCACCATCTATGGCACTGCAGCCTTCTGAGGCTGCAGGGGAAGGGCCGGAGCATACCCCCACCCCTGACAGCATCGCCACCTGTACTGCGGCCTGCACTGTGGCCAGGATCGCCACCTGCCCAGGCGCCAGCACCGCCACCTGCACTACCAGCAGCACCACTGCCAGCAGCAGCAGCCCCAGTGGGCAGCCGTCTGAAGCTGCAGGGGAAGGGCTGGAGCCTCCCCCCACCACTGGCAGCACCGCCACCTGCACCACGGCCAGCACCCCCACCTACACAGCCAGCAGCACCACTGCCAGCAGCAGCAGCCCCATTGACCTATTCCCTGCCCCTCCCCTCATCCTTCACTTCAGGCCAGGGTGGCCAGAACCCAGCCCAGCACCTTAGCCACCCAGTCCACAGCCACTGTAGTTTCTGCAGCTACTGCCGGTGTGAGAGGCTCCAACAAGGCACCTGTCAGAACAGCCGGTATGCCTGCACCACCTGCCAAGGGCAAGTATGGTCCTCCACCTATCAAGGGTAAGAAGGGGACACCAGCCAGTAAGGAGAAGGAGGCATTACCAGCCAGCAATGGGAAGGAGGCTCCACCAGCCAGCAAGGGAAAGGAGGTGCCACCAGCCAGCAAGGGGAAGGAGGCATCAACAGCCAGCAAGGGCAGGGAGGGAACACCAGCTGGCAGAAGCAAGGAGGCACCAACATCTGCCAAGGGCAGGAAGGGGCACACAACACCATCCATGACACTGCAGCCGTCCGAGGCTGCAGGGGAAGGGCTGGAGCATAGCCCCACCACTGACAGCACCGCCACCTACACCGCGGCCTGCACTGCAGCCAGCATCGCCACCTGCCCTGCCCCCAGCACCGCCACCTGCACCACCAGCAGCACCACTGCCAGCAGCAGCAGCCCCAGTGGGCAGCCGTCCGAGGCTGCAGGGGAGGGGCTGGAGCCTCCCCCCACCACTGACAGCACCGCCACCCGCACCGCGGCCAGCACCGCCACCTGCCCCACTGCCAGCACTGCACCGCCAGCAGCACCACTGCCAGCAGCAGCAGCCCCAGTGGGCAGCCGTCCGAGACTGCAGGGGAAGGGCTGGAGCCTCCCACCACCACTGATAGCACCACCACCTGCAGCGCAACTGACATCCACTGAGCAGCCGTCACCGCCGACGTGCTTTGTGAAGTCATGACTACATGGGCTGCAGTGCGTCCTGTCCCCTGCAACACCTATAGGTGTGACACCCAGGTGAAAGACTGTGACATTGCACCATCCAGGGTAAAGCACACTGGGCACAACGCCCCCTCAAGAACCAGTGGAAGAAGGCACCCACTCACCCCCTCCTTGGCAGGATGAAGCACACTGGGCACAAAGCCCACTCCAGAACCAGTGGAGAAGCCATCCACTCCAGAGACTGTGGGTTTGCACTCCCCAGGACCAAGCAATGGGGAAACCACCCACTGGAGAGACTGTGGCTTTGCACTCCCCAGGACCAAGCAGTGGGCAACCCACCCACTTGAGAGACTGTGGCTTTCCACTCCACAGGACCAAGCAGTTGACAAACTACCCACTAGAGAGACTGTGGCTTTGCACTCCCCAGGATCAAGCAGTGGGCAACCCACCAACTAGAGAGACTTTGGCTTTGCACTCCTCCCCAGGACCAAGCTGTGGGCAACTCACCCACCAGAGAGACTGTGGCCTTGCACTCTCCAGGACATCGCAGAGGGCATGTGGCCCCCTCCAGGAGCAGTGGCATTGTACCATCCTCTGGCTGAGATGCTAACCCATTCCCCACCCCCCTGATGTGCTTATGTGTTTTCGACTTGATGCACCTGCAGTGTTCTCTCCGTATTGATGCAGGAGTCAAGTGTGGCCTTGGCCTATGTGTTATGGTCCGTGGACCATGGACATTTTGGAGTGGGCATTGCCCCTCCTTTTCTATATATTGTACATGCTGTTTATTGATTTAAGGACGTATTTATCTTAAATTGTACTATTACATTCCTTTTACTCCATTCCTTTTGTCCTTGCGTTATTACTGAGGGTTACGGGGTGTATATGTAATGTTGTTGCACATGTTTGTGTGTATGGTGTTGGGGGTGAGGGTGGGGGTGGGGGTGTTGCTTGTTGAGTGCGTCACTTTCTTTTTCCTCCCCCTCCCTTGTGTGCTAGGTGCAGTACTCACCATGGTCGTCTTCGCTGGCGTTCGTATTCCGGGTGTGTGAGGAGGTACACCAGCATTGGAAAAATGTGCAGTTCAGGCACCATGGCGTCGTGGTTCTTCCTTGAGTGTCGAGAGCTGAGTCGTTGCCCTTCAGTGTACTGTTTCAGCCGTGATTTGATGGCGTTGGTACCGCCCCGGAAAAGGTGGCAGATTGGCCTCTTGTAATAGTGTGGGCGGTACATTGTCTTCCGTCTGGCTGTTGGCGGTTACCACCATGGTGCTTATTCCTACCGCCATGGCGGTCGGAGTGTTAAAGTGGCTGTTTGTGTTGGCGGTTTCCGCCATGGTCATAATTCCATTTTGTTTACCGCCGGCATGTTGGCGGTATTACCGCTGCTTTATCACCGACCGCCAGGGTTGTAATGAGGACCTTTATATCACTTTTCAGTGATATCTCGATATTTACTTATTGCATCTTTAATCGTTTTGATCTGCATTTATCCAGATAAATATTATATATTTTTCTAAACACTGTGTGGTGTATTTTTGTGGTGCTATATTGTGTTATTGTATGATTTATTGCACAAATACTTTACACATTGCCTTCTAAGTTAAGCCTGACTGCTCAGTGCCAAACTACCAAAGGGTGGGCAGAGGATAATTTGGATTGTGTGTGACTTACCCTGACTAGAGTGAGAGTCCTTGCTTGGACAGGGGGTAACCTGACTGCCAACTAAAGACCCCATTTCTAGCAATCACCAAACTAATACTCATATATTTACAGCGCCTAGTATTCATACCCTGCTGGCTAATGTTACTCATGATCTGTAAAGAATCAGAAAGCAGAAGAAAATTTAGAAAAACTGCAGCAAAAATCATACACAAACAACTCTTCTTTCAGCAGTTATTTACAACTTTCAGTCTTACTTCTAGGATACCTTGTCAAAATTGGTAAGCAGCTTGACAAAATCAGGTTTCAAAAGTCAAATCAGGTTATCAATGTCTCTTCAAGTTACTTTCGACAGTCTCTTTCTCAAACTTTTTCTCTCAGATTGTTTCAATAGTTCAGTTCATCAGCTTCCTTCAAGTGGCAAGATACTGACATGGAATGTCTCTATCAAAACAAAAAGACAAAAATTATTGCTGCCATTCACTTGTAGTTGCATACGCCCATTCAGGACCTGTGTATCTTCGACTTGCTATACTCTTTCTTTTCAACTTCACCATTCAATCATCCTTCGCCAAGATTTTCTCTCCTTGTCGAATGTACTTCTTCCTCGATTGTTGTCTCAACAACCACGTCCTTTCCTTTTCTTGCAACTCCAGCCACTTATCTCCTTCCAGTGCACCTTTTGTCAGTATTCTCTTCAGAGTCAAACTTGAAACTTCCCCTTGATCTGCGGTGTTTTCTATTTACGGATCTGCAACAGGTTCAGGAGGAGTCAGATCACAGTGACTTTGATTCACCTCAACTCCTTTCCCCTGTGGGTCTGGCAATTGCTCTGTTTGTCTCTCAAGATCATCTGCTTCTGGGAAAGCCCTCCTCTGACTAGGCTCTCCTGCTGCCTCAATTGAGATAGGCTCTCCGTCACCCTCCTGGAGGTTTTCTCCCTTGTCTCTCACAGGGGTGACTGAACCGTCGTCAACGAGCTCAGATCTGGTTTTCATTCCTCTTTGTTCTCTTTCTGGCCCTGAGACTTGTTTCACTGTTGTTGGTACTCTCAAGAACTCTACGCCGGCTCTCAGGTTGTGCCCTGGGTCATGGATCGGTGGCAGTGTAGGAGCTTCCACCTGCTGAGAGGAACAGAGAAAACCACATCAGCCAGACCTTTGCAGTAGTCCAACACCATATCATCTGTAATGTTGACAAGTGCATTTGCAGGCGCCGCTAACAACCTCATGGCTCGGCCATAAGGATCTCATGCGGTGACAATCCTGTCTTCCTGTTGTTTGTGTTTCTCACTGACATCAAAACTAAAGGCAATGCGTCCGGCCATTTCAAATTCATGGACGCACAAATCTTTTCAACTCTTGACTTCAAGGTACCATTCATCTGCTCCACCAGTCCTGATGCTTCAGGGAGGTAACTACAATGCAACTTCTGCTCAATGTTCAATGCTGAACACAGTAATTTCATTACTTTATTGTTGAAGTGACCTCCCCTATCTGATTCTAAAGAGATCGGAAACCCGAAACGCGGTATCAGTTCCCTAAGCAATAGTTTTGCTACAGTGAGACTATCATTTATTCGTGCAGGTTATGCTTCAGTCCAGTGACTAAAAATTCAAATAATCACCAACACATATCTCAAACCTCCACACACAGGCATCTCAATAAAATCCATCTGCATTCTGCTGAATGGACCTCCTGATCTTCCAATGTGGCTCAAATTAACCACTGTACTATTCTGTTCAGTTGTTGGCAAATGACACAACAATGGTAAATTGCTTCAGCAACCTGTCCAAACCTTGGGATGAACCAATCATGTTTGAACAACTGAATCATGGAATCCCTCCCAACATTTGCTTGACCATGATAATACCTAGCCATTTGAGACAACAGACTATTTGGAAAAACCAATTGACCCTCTTATGAAACCCACAATTCATCTTGTCTTTGCACACATTTTATTTTGCTCCATGAACATTTTTCCTCCCTGTCAGCATTATTCTGAGACATTTTCAATTCCTCCAAGGTGTCAATTACTTTCAATGCAAAACTTGGACATGTTTTGTCTTCTTCGGGTAACAGTTGCCACTTATCTTTGAACGATATACAGATCAATGCACAAAACCTTGCAACTTGATCCCCATATCCATTTCCCAATGATACAAATGAACTGCATTTCACCACGGCAATCTTTTCAGGCATTTGAATAGCATGTAACAGTTCTTTAATCCTTTCACCATTTCTTATTGGTGAACCAGAAAAGGTCATGAAACCTCTTTGTGACCACAACTGGCCAGAATCATGTACTATTCCAAATCCATACTTGCTATACTGTAACTTTCAGCTGAGCAGAAACATGGCATGCTGTAGTAAGGGCTACCAGTTCCGCTACTTGGGCAGAATACACTCCTCCAAGCCAAGAAGCTTCCAAACTACCAGTAATTGTGCACAGGGCACATCCTGCATTGTCTTGCAGACAGGAACCATCAACAAAGATAATTTGGTATTTTCTTCCAATCGGCTATCTCTAATGTCAGGTTTCGGTTTTGTGCACAAGTCAGTTACTTCAAGACAATCATGCTAAATATCTTCCAATTTCTTAATTTCAACATTTTCATTTGGGAGTGAGGGTGCCGGGTTCAGCACTGTACCTCTTTTCAATGACACATTCGGTGACCCTAGAATACTCGTTTCATATCTAGTCAATCTTGCAGCAGTAAAATATTGAGTTTTCGTCCTTGTAAGCAGAATCTCATTAGGGTGAGGGACCATTATAGTCCGGGGATGTCCCATCACAATGCCTTCCCACTGTGTAACGCTTGGCCCAATCGCTGCAACTGTGTGCAAACAACCTGGTAAGGCTGCTGAAACTGGGTCCAAAGTTGCTGAAAAATATGCTACTGGGTGCTGTACACCTCCATGGACCTGTGTCAAAAAAGACAAAGAACATGCATCACGCTCATGACAAAACAATGTGAAATGTTTCGTGTAGTCAGGCATACCCAAAGCTGGAGCCTGGCACAGACTCTCTATGAATTCAGTGAACACTTTCATTCCAGATTGGTCTGACACTATAAGATCATTAGGAGTCAACTCCTGCAATGGTTTCAAAATGACTGAAAATTTTGGAATCCATTGGCAACAGTAGCCTACCTTCCCTAAAAACATCCTGACATCTCTTTGTGTGGTTGGGGGATTTATCTGCAATATGGCTGTAATCCTTTCTCTGGATATCTTTCTTGATCCTTTCTCAATCTGGTGACCCAAGTATTTCATGACTTTTGACTGTATTGCAATTTAAGCGGAGTCACTTTGTGACCATTCTTTCCCAAATGGTTCAGTAAGGCAATTGTATCATACTTGCACTCATCTTTTGTTTTAGACGCAATCAGCAAGTCATCAAGGTATTGCACCAAGGTTGATTGGAAAGGCAATTCCAACAACTCCAAATTCTTTTTCAAGATCTGATTGAATATGGAAGGTGACTGTGAAAACTCTTGAGGAATTCTGCACCAACAATAACCTCGATCCAAAAATTTGAAAGAAATGAGAAATTGGCTACCCTCATGAAGAGGCACAGAAAAGAAGGTTTGCGACAAATCAATGACAGTGAACCACTCAGCATCACATTGAATCTGAAACATTATCACAGCTGAATTTGGCACCACAGGACAACATTTGACCACAATCTCATTTATTTTTCTCAAGTCCTGGAAAATTCGAACTTTTCCATAGGGCTTTTGCAAACCCATTATCAGTGAATTACATGGGCTGCTCAATACTTCCTTCAAAACCCCTTGCTTTACAAATCTGCAATTATCTGGGCGGCCTTCATAAGGACATCTTGCGGCATGTGGTACTGTGGAAGTTGAGGAAAAACTTCATTCGGCTTTACAGTAACTTTAACTGACTCAACTCCCTTTATCAGACCTACTTCTTTTCCTGTCAAATCCCACACTTTCTCCTTAATCGTTCCCTGCAAATCAGGATGAAGCTGTTTCACTATGAACATCGGGAAGAATTCAATCAGAGGGTACTCCTCATTTGTAGTTTCAGCTTCTAACTCTGGGGTTTGGTCATCTTCTTCATCACTATTCATCTGAACCTCAATTCCATCATTTGAACACGTAATCGAACATTTTGTTTTACACAGCAAGTCTCTTCCCAGTAGGGATACCGGACTTGAATCGCAGACTACAAATTTGTGCAGTTCCTGAAAGTTGCCAATCTTAACCTGAACTAGTTCCGAAATTGGGTTGGTCAAACTCTTATTTGCTACTACTACAATCTGAACTGTTTTACCTGAAATGGGCAAGTTTGGAACTTCTGCACTTCTCACTGTCGAGCGTGTAGCTCCTGTGTCAACCGAGAATTAAACTCTGTGACCCGTAACTTTTACCTTCACATAGGGACCTCTCTGATCTACTTCTAAAGAAGTTGCAAGCACGCATGGCTCCTCATCTGAACTGTCGCTCATCCAGTCATCATTTATTCCATTGACACTGTGTAACGGGAATTGGTGCACTGTGTTATTACTTTAATTAAGCCTCTGACCCATGACCTGTTGAGAAAGCATCATCTGTTGCTGTTCCATTGGGGCTTGAGGCATCTGAATTTGCTGTCTAGGTGCTGTTGCATTGGCTACAACTGTTTCATCTGTACACGTGGCATTTGCACCTGCTGCATGGGTCGAAAATTCTGCCCTTGATTCACATTGAAAATTTGGATTAGGACCTCACACTCTCGGCCCTCTCATGTTCTGGAATGAATTGATGTCATTACATTGTTGAACGACATCTTTCTGCACCATCTTTGGGCACTCCCATTTCCAATGCCCAACAGCTCCGCAAGGGTGACATGGCAATAATTTCTTCATTCCCTGCACATCATTCTGAACCCCTACAGTACCGAAGTCTGGACCACGATGCACATTACCTACGTGACCTCTATCTCTCATCTGGGGCTGAAACATTCTGTTTCCCTGCTGCTGCTGTGGTAACTGTTGTGAAAATTCCCTTGCATTCCTGTTTGAGCGGCTTTAATCTGCATCACCATTGCCTTTTCTTTCAGCTTTCTCTGCTTCAACTCAGTCTCATCACTGCAGTACTTTTCATACTACAACACCTTATCAGTCAGCTTTGCTTGCCAGCAAATCCAATGACTCTTAATCATCTGGCTAATTTCAGGTCTCAACCCTTCCACAAATCTGAACACAAAATAAATCATGTCTTTCACCTCAGTGGTCTCTGTTCCACTCTAATGCTTGAATGCCTGCAACAATCTCATAATACGCATGTATCAACTCCTTTGCTTCCTGAGGTGTCCTGTCAATCCTCTGCCAATCAATATTCTTGGGCGAAATTCTCATTTAAAAAAATTCAATCACCCAATAGTAATATTTCATGACATCAGGAGATGGTTAACCTGTATTTTTGTCTCGCTCTGGTTTGCTTCTTGGCCAATCTACACTCCTCTTACACTCTATCAACAGATCAGCTGGAACCAATGTCTCTAGTAACGTGTTCAAGTCCTCCCACAGGCACTTTGCAAGTTACACAAACCTGTCCGTCCGCTGATACCACTCTACTGGCTTCTCTCTCAATTTTGGATAATCATTTGTAAATGATAGAATGTCACTTCTGCTCCAAGGGACATGATAAAATTCCCTCCTGGAATCTTTCTCATTGGTAACATTTTGATTGGCTCTTTATCCTGCTGGACATTATGCATTCAACTCCCTTTTCCTCTTGTCTCTTTTCTTTCCCCATCTGCCTTCCCATTTGTGTAATGCTCCCCAAGTCTGGGCACTTTGAAGCACTTCCTTAAGGTGTGCCTTCATTCCAGCAGATCTCATTTGTTCAAAATATTAAGCCTCAAAATCTAATCTGTACCTCATTGACAAATGCCTAATTTTCCCTATTTCGATGCCGTACTTCTTTGCCAGGTCTGCTAGTTTCTGCTGCACATTACTTACTTCCCTTGTAATCTTCGGGCACAAATATCTCAACTCTACCTCTGTGTAGAACTCTAACCTGTTCACACCCATAGTTCCCTCAATGAGTTTACCCACATCCATGCTTAGCTTAGCATAATTCAAAAACTCTTCTCCCTTGGGAGCACTCAGTTGGGTATTCAGATTGTCTAACCTTTCAGTCAACTACTGAGCTGTCAAAGCTTGCAACAAAATGTTACTAGCTTGGACTGGTGGCACCTGCTGTGAAACTGCATTAGGGGTCTGCAGTGTCAACAATTTCAAACTCTGGCTAACGTTTGACCCTACCATAGCATCTGGAAGTGCTACAAAAGGACTGAGGTCTATCAATGATCTTGATCCGTCAAAATATGTCTCACAGGAAAGGCTACCCGAGCATTTTCATTCTGTCCTCCCCTCATTATATTCTGGGACATGGCACCCTGCCCACCTACAGCAGGTTTCTTCTGTGCAAATAAGGGTACTGCTGGACCAACAGTTATAGGTAGTGATGTAGCATCTGGGGTTGGTCTGGCACTTACGCTCTGTGGGAGAGTAACTTCCAAGTTCTAATTCATCATTGAAGACATATCTGACTGTGTCCCAGTTACTGGAGTGAATCTTGGCATTACCTGTGGCTGCACTTGGGGTGGAAAATCTGTTCCCTAGGCACCATTAAATCCAAAGTTGTTTCTCTAAGCCTGTGGCAGTCACACCTGATTTTGCACTACAGGAATGGTAGGCACATTAAGACCATTCTGCATCGCATTCTGTGTCCGGCTAGCATTAACCTGCATCGGACTCATTGTCCCATTAACCTGTGTCGGAGCTGTGGGATCAGCACTGGTGCTCCAACCACGCTCATGTGCTGCATATGGTGGTGGGCAATTTCTCAATAACTGTAAAATAAACTTATCATTATCCCATTCTTCCTCCACTGTTGGGGACTTTCTAGCCTCCCTACTCTCGAACGGACTTATGTTAGTCTTTCTAGTAGCTTTCCTTCCTTCCTTCTCATTGCCCTGCATAATTGCCGGAAACAACTTAATTCCGTGCAAAGTCTCCATCCTCCAAATTCTCTGATCACTGTCCCATCTAGCCTTTGTTAAAGACTTTTCTACCTTTCTCATCCTCCTCTTGAATTTCTGTTGCTGTTGCTGTCTGGCTACTAGCTCCTAAATCGCTAATGCCTCAAACTGTGCTGGTCTCAGAAGGGATTTCGATTCATATAGCACCATCCTTAAATGCTCCAAAACCCTCAAATTGAACATCTCATTTATAGGAAATGCTAAGTTCCCAACCTTTTCTGTCACTTTGCACCATTGCTTTAGACAAAGACATGGCGCAATACACTCCTCTTCCATTACAATGTAAGCTGGTGTACCTTCTGTCAGTGTAGCCTCACCGATACGCATTGTAATATACGTATCTCCCCTTAAAGCACTCTTTAAAGCTTTGAAAAATGTCATCTTTTCGACCTTTTTGTTATTCAAAATCAAATCAGGAACTGACTTTTAATCCCAGAATTCCCTTCACCTTCTTTCTCAACCAATTGCCTCTCATGGGCGGCTGCCAATGCATGTGCGACCCTTCTCATTAACCGACCTATCCCAGTGCGACTCCAGTGACGTCACACTCACATGTACTGTGGCTGAAAAAGTCTTGTGGCTTGGCCTCCTAAACTTCGATTCACACAAAACTAGTGCAAAAATTGTGAGCACTAATCAAAAAACAAAAGCCAAATCTGCTGGTTTACTACAGGAAAGGTAACACAATCGCTTCGGAAACTTTACAGATTTTTCACTGACGGCTCTTCCTGCACTTACAGCTATTCCTTCTTTCTCAGTCTCACAGATTCGCGAGCAAAACTCGACCCGCAAATTTTACTCTCAACTGATCATTGGGTCTGTCCTGGTGCCAAATGTCAGTCGAAATTTTCTTTCACTCACTTTGACACACACTATGACTTGTCTACCACGCCGGATTGACCTACTGAACCAGACAAAAATTACAACATAAAATCAAGTGTCTCATACACTTTTCAATATACCCCAGAGTCTTAGGCCACGCAGGGTCCGTACATCAACAACCACGTGGGCAATGTTTGAGCACAAGGCGCCACACACATGTGAAGTTCGACGACATCCCTACTCTCACACTGCAGAGTACGCACACTCCTTCTACAACTTCATTTGGAGTACGCAAACTACCTAAACCCTCACAAACCTCACAATTCACCTGCGATTTGCATAATCTGTGCAAGCACAACCTTCTTCATTCACACTGTCACTAGAACGCCGACAACCTCCTCAAGCAACGATTAGCAAGATCCGAGATTCTGGGAAAGTCATTTCTGGACTTAGAGAGACATTTTCTCTCCAATTAGCATCATTGAACAATAAAATCCAAATTTAAGTAATAATGAACTCTCAAAAGGACCAAATCACCAAACTACCACCATCTCTGGGTACACCTACGACAAGCTCCTAGGGAGACAAACCATCAATCTCTGCTACCTTCTCCGTACCGGACTTCTATAGTGAGCTCCTTAGGAGACAAACCTTTACCTCTGTTACTTTCTCTGGACATCTATGATGGGCTCTAAAGGAGTCTAACCATCACCTCTGTTACTATCTCTGGACGTCTGTGATGGGCTCTTAAGGAGCTTAACCATCACCTCTGCTACCATCACTGTTAGCGCGTCTGACCTTAATAAGTAAACTTACAAGGGGATGCAAATAGGTTGACTCGCAATTAAGATGATCCCCCCATAATTTCAGTACATGCAAATCAATAATCAACAACCAATACACAGTAACAATATTCAACAATAATCAATAAAATTAAAAATCAATAGAGTCAGTAATTGTCATGCAGCATGACCTTTCAGTCATGAATAACCACACCTTTTAGTAAAAGTTAGAATATTTATTTCCCTATGTTAAAAATGCTAATGTCATGTAAATTAATCTCAACATTCAAATAATACGCAACAGAAACAACACTAGCTGTCCAAAGCGACAGAAAAACATAATCTAATAAAGCTTGAACTATTACACATTCTAAGGTTACAGTGCCAATTAATAACAAGAACAATTTCACTACGTGATCACATACAAGTAGATTCAGCAAAATAAACTTGTCAAGCATTATTCCCTATTAGCAGATTTCCATTAGTGAGGATCCTTAACTAACACCAGATTAGCATCAGCATGTTGGGCTTCAGGCAAACAATTTAGTAACATGAATTTGGAAAAACATCTATATATGGCTCTATCAAAACAGTGCGGTTGATACCTAGAAAGAAAAAGCAAATAGGCATAACAGACATATAGGTACAATTTATACCTCTCATCAATTGGATCAGCAAGACAAGATAGTCTTCGTCGTCAGGACATCAGTCGAGCTGCAAGGCATCAGGATTCAGCACCAAAGATCAGAAAACGCAAAGTCTTTAAGCAATAAAGGTAAGCACTTCTCTTGTCAAGATGCACAAGAAAATATATTGACCTTTCGGCCAGCAAGAAAATGGGCAATAGGCTGTCTTCTCTTGGTGCAGTCTCGTTAAAATAAATTCACTGAAACTATTTGCCAAATCCCTATTGGTCAAGGGATCGCTTGTTCACCTTTTGTCCAATAAAACTAAAACTCCAAATCTATGAATTATACCACTACTCCGTTCACATGTCACTGATTGGCTTTCCATTCAATGTCCTCATCATTTGACTCGTCAGATTACAATACTGTTGCAGCTTCTACTCCAGCCAGTGTCTCCATTTTTCTCCTACTGAGAAAGTCAGTCTTACACACATTACACACAAAATGTTACATTTAGCAAGAACAGCATATTCTGGCAGTCGGTTCCCATAAGAAAAGATTCTCAGATGTGTGCACATTTACACAATACAATGGAAAATCACAGTTTAACTCTCTAGGACAGCCATTTATTAAACGTTAAGAAATACAGCTTGACATGAGGCTTGGCAACTAGGCCAAGACCTTAGCTAAGTTAAGGCCTATAACTAATAAAGCTAATTCATAATGCATAACCTTTAATATGATGTATTAACATATTAGCCAATCATATGTTCAACATTTCATAGTATTGGACTGTTAATACGTCCACTTCGTGAACATTAGCAGCCACTCATCGTAATCACATTTTCAAATGTGTGCATTATTTTTCTACATTATTATATTTATTACGTTATTAACAGTGAACTTTCGAATGTTAGCTACAGATCTGGAATATTAGAGAAACCTGGGGCCAGATGTAGGAAAAAATCAAATTGCGACTTGCAATTTGCGAGTCTGTGCGACTCGCAAATTGCAAGTCGCAATTTGACTTGCAGAAAGGTGTCTCAGACACCTTCTGCAACTCGCAATGGGGTCGCAAAGACCCACCTCATAAATATTTATGAGGTGGGTCGCAGTTTGCGACCCCATTGCGAGTATAGGCACTCGCTAACATGGAGGCCTGCTGACGTCAGCAGGCCTCCATGTTAGCGACCTGCCTTTTAAATATTTTTTTTTTTGAAGTGCAGCCCGTTTTCCTCACAGGAAAACGAGCTGCATTTCAAAAAATTCCGAAACCTTTAGTTTCGGAATTTTCAGGGCAGGGAGTGGTCCCTTGGACCACTCCCTGCCCTGAAAAAATAATATGGGGTCCATTCACAAAGGGGAAGGGGTCCCATGGGGACCCCTTCCCGTTTGCAGATGGGTTACCATCCACTTCAAGTGGATGGTAACTGCGACTCCATTTGCGACCGCATACGCGGTCGCAAATGGAATTGCATACCATTGCGAATCGCAAATAGGAAGGGAACACCCCTTCCTATTTGCGATTCGGAAATGCATTTTGCGAGTCGGTCCCGACTCGCAAAATGCATTTCTGCATAGGAATCATGCATTTGCGAGTCGCAAACGGCAAATTTTGCAGTTTGCGACTCGCAAAGTGCTTCCTACATCTGGCCCCAAGTGATTTCTTGACAACTGGACGGTGAGCTATAAAGTATTTGCTATAAAGTATATGTTTTTATATTCTTTGCAGAACTCTATCTTAATGTTTAGCATCCTCACTGTAGATTTTTGTGGATAGAGAGATCACAAGAAGAAAGGATAAGAACATATCTTGATGTATGGAATGATTTAAAAGCATTGCCAAGAACTGTTTGGCAGGAAAAGGCACTGCAATGCTATAGGTGAGATTCTATGTCTTATCTGTGATCTTGGCTTTGTAGGGAAAGTAAGACATGAAGCAAAATTGTGAAGGAGAACACATGACACAGTAAGTGCAATATTTTGCATTTGTTTATGTGAGAAGCATTCCATATCTCAAAAGGGACAGGTTGTTTCAAGGCCACAGAGAAAAGGTAGACCATGAAAAATGTTTTTCAACATTCAATCTTCACTCTTTGATAATGTCTTCTTTATTTGTGAACACCAAATCTAATGCCCTACAAGTGGAGAAATCTACGTCCCAATTTGGATACTGCAACGGCAGCAGCCAGGGTAAACCACTAGGAAGCTGGGGACGTCCTCTTCCCGAAGCACACAATGAAAATGCGCTCAGTAGCCCACATTTTTACCTGTGGTCGTGAATCCTGCTTGACATCCAGCTATTTATTCCAGATTCTTCTTTGGCCTCATTTTGTAAGGTGAAATATTGACTTCTTGAAGCCCTTTCTACCCTTTTAGGGTTCTTGAGTATTTACCTGCATGTCTTGGAAGGGGGCCTGAATTCAGGTACTTTTCAGTGTCAGCGCAACTACCTTCCATTTTTCTGTGTTTACGCTGCTACTTTAGCCAGTTCTCCTGTGTCTGCCCAGTTTGTCCTGCCAATAACAAAAGTAAGAGAATGGTGAACAACAGCAAACCATTCCATCAATGTTGGTGGACTTATATTACTTAATTATTATTATTAAATGCATTTACCGTCTTTGTGGAGCCTGTTTAGATTTGCTTTGGTGTTCAACTTCCTCTTTAGAATGCCACCCTGTATATCGAAGAGCATAAAGTAAAGCAGAGACTTATGAAGATATATATTAACGTGACAGCCCGCACACTCTGCAGTCTTCCAAACAGGCGCCGACAATCGGGGGCTTCAAGTCAGTTCATCAACTTTATTTTGCAAGGCTGTTATAATGTGTTTCGGCCGATCACCTCAGCCTTTTTTTTAAAAACGGGACACCATTATTGCACATCTGCATTATGCACCACGTGATATGAGCAAAGACATAACACTGAAGACTTACTTCTTTCCTGGGCTGCAAACCTCACTGAATTCATTAACAATAAAGTGAATGATCCGAAAATTAAAATGCTTAGTGCAATAATACTATGAGTAAAGTGCTACATTCAAATTAATTCAATTCATTTTAAATTAATCCAACATAACATTTGCAAATGGCGTTTTAAACGGGTAAAGAAAAAATTATTTCAATGTTCAAAGCTACAAAAATTCAACAAATAACTGGCTTAAATGCACTACATCACGGGATACAGTGCAGAATACAACTGTAATCAATATCCCACCATTTGTCGTAAAAAGCAAATTACCACAAATTCATGATCCACCCCAAGTGAGTATTCAAATAAAACACTTTGGTATAACACCTGGCCATGTAACATCACCAATTCCATACAACGCCTAACCCTCTTGCTGCCAATGTGAAATGTAACTATCCTCTACTACCCCTTTAAGTGCACAATCCAACCATTAACCCACCTATCCATGGGTCTCTCTGACCGACTAAAGTATACTAGACTCTGGCCAGCTAACCCCTTGTATGATCTTCACAAGTGTACACTTAATTCTCCTTCCATGGTCAGTCCCTCAGGAGCCTTACTGTTCAATTTCAAAATGAACCTAGACTCCAATCGTCTCAGTTGTTTGTCCTTATTGCCTCCCCTGATGTTAATCAGTACAGCGTCAATAACAAAACAGCTGACAGCTGCCACATCTCTGTTAGAGACCTTCTCAAAATGACGGGCCACTGGATAGCCTTTGTCCTTGTTTTTAAAGGCTCTGATATGTTGGAGTATCCTTTTGTGTACCTGTAGGGTTTTGCTTTCTACATCAATCTTTGGGCAAGTACACTGTAACACATATACCACGTAATCACTCTTGCAGTGAAGCGCTCCTTGTACCCTGAGACATTCCCCTGTTGACTCAACATTGACCTCAGTGATATTAACCCCAGGCCTACAGGCCTTGCACTTATTGCATTTTTTAAACCCATTTGTGCCCTGTAACCAATTTTTGGAGACCATTTCCGGACTGCTGACCACAAGGTCCTGTCACGTGGACCTTGCCTTTCTGAATGTAACCAAAGGCCTGTTGTGCACAACTAGCCCCAATCGAGGGTCAATCATATCCAAATGCCAATTTTGCATCAGAATGTTTCTCAAATCCTGATGTTCACTGCAGAACTCTGTGCTCAACCTCAATTCCTGCTCAGGGTTCGAGGTTTTGATTTCTCTCTTAAATAAAAGTGTCTCCCTGCTGATCTGTCCTACTTTACTCTTAGCGGAACTCAATACCTGGTCACTGTACCCCTTCTACAGAAAGAGCATCCTGAGCTACTCCTGCGCTTCTCTCAGATGAATAACTTTACTGAAATTGCATTTCATCTTCAAGTTTTCTGCATAGGGTATATTGTGTTTAAGTTTAGTGGGATGAAAACTGCCAGCATGCAATATGGTGTTTCCTGCAGTGGGCTTCCTGTTTGTTTTTGTGTCATCTTGCCCCACATAAATTTCTAGGTCAAGGAAATGGACCTCTTCACGACTAACATGGGAAGTGAAATGCAAATTAAGATTATTATTATTTAACCTCTCTGTACAACTCTTGTTCTCATTTGCTGTGCCCCTCCATGGAATGAATAAGTTGCCAACGTAGCGGGTCCACATAACAACATTGTACGTCCACTCTGGCAAATTCCAACATGAGCACCTGCTCCTCCCACCAGCCCATATGCTGAATAGTATAACTGGAGGCGAAGCAGGTGCCCATCATCATACCTCTCCTCTGCCTGTACACAGTTCTTTCAAAAAGAAATACATTTTTATGTAAACACCAATACAACATTTGTAGGAGCATTTTGGTATGCTTATACAAAGCAATGGGGCTGCTGCCCAGAAAGTTTCCTACCACCCGTCCATCCTCATGGGAACTGCTGGCGTACAAAGTAGTCACATCCAAAGTAACCATCTCAAAATCTTCCTCCCATGCCACATCATATGTTCACCTCAAAAAGTCCCCAGTGTCCTGCATATAAGAAGGATATGAGAAGGCATGTTCTGGACAAATTCCTGTAGGAAAAATGCAATGTATCTTGATGTGTTCTCAAACAAGCTCCCAATAGTTGAGATTATTGGCCTACCCGGGGGGACATTCATATCCTTGTGGACCTTTTGAATAAGAAAAAGAATGGGTATGACTGGATGCTCAATTTTCAAAAAAGTGTACTCAACTTCATTAAGCAAACCCAATCCCCTTCATCCCCCCAAGTTCCTGTGATAAGCTGCTTGAACTCTTGTTATCTCCAATTTGTCTGACCTACTGTAACAATTCTAATCACCCAACTGGCACATTGCCTCTTCTTTGTACATGAAGAGTGGTCACAACATCAGGCTGCCCCCTTTGTCCGCTTGGTGGACCATAACACCCAGTAACATCCAGTCTGGCCCGTAGCTTATCAATCAGTCTATTATAGGGCCCCCTGCAGCGAGTGTCTTTACCAAGTCTCTTCTCTGTTTGCAACTTAAGTTGAAGCTTCTTCAAATCCTGTATCACCAACTCTGAAATGATATCAACAGAATCTCATAGCAACTTTGGACAGAAAGAAGACCTGGATTTAAATGGAGTGGCAATACTGCCATATACATCTAAATCTTTCTCCACAAATAACTCTTGTTCACTGCACAGTCTTGCATCACCCTCATCTCTCGCTCAAATTGATCCAGCTCAGCCAATAATTTAATATCAGAAACTAAAAGATTACTAGCAATGTGTCCCTGTTCATCACTTCTCTCCACTCCAGGAGCTGGTTTATCCAAAACATATTTGCACAATTTAAGTTTTTTGATGAACTTATATACATCTATTTTCAATTGTGTATAATTGAAATGAGACTGGTTGCAGAATGTCAGACCATGCATCAAAATCTGTTTATCTTAATCTGAAACTTCAATATCCGATAAATTGATTATAGATAATGTAGCCACCATATTTGTTTGTTCAGCTGTCTGCCCTGTTTCACTTTCTGTGAATGCTTATGTTTTGATTGAGGGTATTTTACACCTATTTTTCCTTTTTCTTTTCTCTGCTGTGTAGTGCATTTTCCCTCAGTGGCTGTGTTCTTAGATTTAGGGCCTCATTACAAGGCTGGCGGTCATGACACCACCAGCCTCACTGGAGCGGTCCTTCTGCCGCAGACCCGGCGGTAAGGACTGCCACATCATGATTTGTGGGGCTTGGCGGACGCCAAGCCTCCACAACACCACCTGGCCCACCGGTGCAGTCGCACCACCATGGCCAGCGGTGAGCACCTCCAACCAGCTGGCAGGCCTCAGCCTGCTGGACGGATTACAGTGCAACACACTGCCAGGCTTTCTGTGGCAGTCACTCCGCCACAAAAACCTTGGCGGTCACGCACCCGGTGACCGGAATCTCCATTCCTGTCGCAGGCACACAGATGCACACATGTCAGCACACATGCACAAATCCCCCCACACACCCACAAATACCCCCACCCCTTCTTGCATGCATGCATTTACATACACACACCCCTCAGCATACGCATACATCCACACAGACACCCCACTCACTCACAAATATGCACACAGTCATCCCCACTCACTCGCAAACATGCACTCAGACACCCCCATACATGCACCCATACACATACACACACATACACACACATTCACATTCACTCGCATACGTGCAGGCATTCACCACCCCCCCTCCATAGACATGCACACACGCACCCACACACACAGACACCCTCCCCCCCTTTTGGATATCCACTTACTCTCTCCATCGAGGAGGCGGTCCAGGAGGGGAGGGGCCCTGGCGGTCTTGCACCGCCAGCACCACCACGCCAGCAGGACTCTGCCATGCTATATTACGGCTTGTAATACAGCGGGCAGAGTCCTGCTGCTGTGGTGGTGCAACCGCCACTTCAGAGTCGGACTTCCACCGGGAAATGGTCAGAAGTCCTCCAAGGACTCCTAATATGGCAGCCAACAGTCCACCAGCACTGGCAGTCTGTTGGCGACAGCAGCTTGCCAAATTCATATGTCCTTTGCACCACTTGTGGTAGCTCCATCACCACTCTCTTCACCTGTCTCGACTTCAGAATTGAATTCCAAGCTGCTTGCTCTTTGTGTTCCCTGCTCTTTGGTTTTGGAATGTCAAAAGAGCATGCCTTCTTATGTTCTCAATTCGCTTGGAAAATTTATAAATCTGGCCTTGTTGGTAATCCAAGTTATCAGATTGAAACTTAACTACTTTTCAATTCTTAATGGACTGCTCATATTTCTTCACATGTTCTATCATGTCCTTTTGCATGCTAGCAATCACATCTTGTTCAGGATTGCTCTTATGTTCTAATGCCTGAATTTCTTCCACAATCCTGTTTTGATCACTATCTGCATATTTGATCAAAATAGACATAATCTTAATGAAGAATTGACATTGTTCTCCACCCATTCCCTTAGTATTTCTTGATTGGGAATTTCATATTTAGGGGCTATGATTATTCAAAGAACTCTGGAAATGCACCCCACTTAAAAATATTTTTGCAGCAATCTTCTCTCCCATCATTTGATACCTCATTTTTGTGTAGTTTCTCTAATCTTTTGAGTTTTGCTTGTATGGCAAATCCAGTGTTTATGCCCCTAGCACTGGGTTCTCCCTCAGCTCCATACAAACACGCAGAGGGCCTCACTGAACATGGTTAAGTCAGCCTCTTCCGTCTCTTTTAGCCAGTCACTTGCCATTGTGCTTTGAACTGTATAAATGACATTCAAAACCCCTGCCTGTGCAAAAATGGGACAACGCCTCTCACTAATACTGTTGTGAATTATGGCATGGTGTGATGGGCTCACCTGCCTCTACATATATATATATATATTAATATATATTATTTTTATATACTTACATATATACAAGTTATAGTTACCTCAGGGTACGAATCATTTTTTTAAAGAAGTGCGGGGTCCCATGCTTGTTTTTTTTAAAGCCCCTGTGTGGGCCAGGTCCTGGGGCAAAGTAAAAAATAAGGAGGGGTGCACCGGGCATGCCTCTTTGGCTTTTCAGTGCGGGGGCTGCATGCCCTCCTGCAGTCCCAGGGACCACCATTTCTCTGAGGCTTGATTCTATTTGAATGTGGGGGCACACAGCCCCCCCTGCAGCCCCTGGGACCACCACCTCCCTGGAGTTAAATTCACAGTTGTACGGGGGCCGCACGCCCCCCTTGACCCCCAGGGCCAGCTCCTGCTATGTCCTGCGGTGCCCACCCCCGGGACATAGCTGTTTGCTTTTGTTTGGTAGGACCTGACAGCTTCCACCAAGCAAAAGCAAACAAAATCCGCTTTCTGCAAGTGAGAGCGGTCAAACAGCTCTCACTTGCAGAAAGCGTAGCTTTCATCTGTCTTCCCTGCACACAGATAAGACAGATGAATACATTGCTCCTGCACGCAGGGAGCTGCTTTTAAAAGCAGCTCCCTGCTTGGGGGAGTAATGTCAGTTTCCACAGGACGTGGAGAGCCGGCTACAACTGCAGGGGCCTCATACTCCTCCTGCAGTCATGTCACTTTCTCTTTCTCTCTTACTCTCTTACTCTCTCTCTTCTGCCCCATAGTGGGATGGAAGAGAGAGAGAGATTGTCATTGCAATGGTCTCTCCATGCAATGACTTCAAAGGGTCAAACTAGCAAGATGTTTGGGACCAATGTTATAGTTACTTTTGGATCCAGAGCAGAACAGTCCCTACTGGCCCCATGGTCAAGTCTGAAGTTTCAAATCCTAGTATGGCTCGGCAATGTATCTATTTATTTAGTAGTGATTTGACTGTTAAAGCTTCCTAGTGATGGAACATTCACTTTTCTTTCCAATCAGCTGTGTGGGTTGACTGTCATAGGTGAATCTGGAAGACTACCAACAAGGAGTCACCTTTGGCCTAACGGTTTAGGTGACAGACCCTCACACTTAAAGTTGAGGGTTCTCTCTCAGTGTGTCCCTAGTCATTTTCCTCCTTTAAATTCTTATTAACTTCAAAAGTTTAAAAGGTTCATACTGAATGGTGACCTCACTCTTTTTAATTGACAAATCCATTTTTCTTTTCAATTGTTCCAGAAATATCTAATTCTAAGTATATCATTCATCAAAGCCTAAAACACTCTCTATCTCCCTCTCACTCTCTTTCTCTCTCTCTCAATTTCTCTTTTTCAGTCTCTTTCTCGAACTCGGACTCCCACTCAGACCCGTATGCACCTACTCACAGACCCATTCAGACACTCATGCACCCACTCAGAAACTCATGCACCCACTCACAAACCCACTCAGACACTCACACACCCACTCGCAGACCCACTGAGACACTCACATACCCACTAACAGACCCACTGAAACCCTCACACACCCACTCATAGACCCACAAAGACACTGATGCACCCACTCACACACCCAGACTGACTCTAACAGCCATTTTCACCCCCAAATATCCCATCTCAAATCTATTCTCACAACCAGAGAGACAGGCTGCTGTCAACTTCCACTGCACATGGCCAAAGGGCTGTGCGCATCATGAGGTTGGGTGGTTAGAGGGGTTGGTCGCAGGGTCTGGCCTCAGCCCTGGCCTTGCAGCCAACCCCCCATGTGCATGGAGCAAGGTTGCATGCTTATAGGTGGTTGTCCTCAGGGCCTGGCCTCGCCATGCACTGCCAATTACCCCACAAATTACGGCACTCAGGACACCTTTAATAACACCACTGATAATATGAATGTAATATTTGCAGTAAAGCTTTTGATGAAAAAATGTGCATGGGGGCGCGAGTTATAGTTACCTTAAGGCATGGGTTTTGTTACTAGGGATAACTCTTACTATAACAGGCGAATTTCTGTTGTTTTGTACGTTTAAAATGTAAGCCTAACTATAACGTCCCTGTAACCTTTGTTTTTTTAATATCTATATATATCTTCATTTAAAAAACAAAAAACAAAAAAATTTATATATATATCTTCATTTACACAACACCCTTTCAGGATTAGAGTGATTCATAAAGTATGCAAAACAGAAGAGAGAACTCTGGGTAGTTCTCAAGTTTAGGTGAAGAGCAACTCCAGTAAGGAGCACCCTGCAACACCAGTCACACTCCAGGGTGAGCTAGAAAGTGCCGAAGTCTTCTGCCATTTGTACAGCAAAATCTTTAACCATAGGATTGGCCCAGTGCCATCCTTGCAGAGCTGTAAAATGACAAAAGCTTTTCACCACTCCAGGCACAGTATTAAGGCTTTGGACTGGTAACATACCATCAAAGGCAACCTGGAATGAGCAAAAGCAACCCCTGACATGTGTTTCAATGTAATTACATGTCTTCAGAGAAGTTTAGCTTTGTCCAGACATTTGAGGTGAGCAAATCTGGAGTGTCGCTGGTGTTCAGGGTACTGCTTACTGGAGCTGCTCTCCACCTAGATTTGGGAACTAAACTAGAGTGTAGACTAGAGTTCTGTCTTCTGTTTTGTTCACACATATATATATATATATATATATATATATATATATATATATATATATATATATATATATATATATATATACACATCCCCTAGGGCCGGGCCATGTCACCAGGGTTCCCCACATACTCTTTAGTTTAAGCACCAGAGAGGTGGTGATCCCTGGGTCATAAATAAGCCCAGGATTGTTTTTTAATTATGCAATGATGTTTCACATTTGTGGGAAATCTGGCATGGTCCCTGTGGGAGCTAAGGGGTCAGGGTGTCCCTACCCTGCCCCCTTTTCTTTTTTCTCTCTTTCTGAAGCTGAGTCCCAAGGTGGCTGCCAACACTTCCTTGCTGAAATGTAGGCAGCCAATCAGAGCTCTGCAGATCTCTGCACAAGCTCGTTATCATTCATTAAGCCAACAGTGAGGATCCACTATCCACATACAAATTTGGATTTACTTAAATTTCACAACAACTATTCACCAGATTTACACTAAGTAACAAAATGTGTAATCTTTGTACCAAAATCTACCTTTCTGCCGAATTTGGTGTAATTCCATCCATGAATTTGGGCTGTAGTTGTGTTAAAAATACCTATGGGAATTAACATAGGAAAACATGTTTATTGTCCTCCACATTTTCTCTACCCCTGTTTGATGGTACACCCCAAAACTTTTCATGTATAACAAGAGTCACTGGCACAATTTGTCAAACAACGCCAGAGATATAGGCAAGTCAAAAAAAAAATTCTCTATGGAAACATGATATGTATATCAGAACTCCATTTCCCCTTTGTCCCTTCAATATCCTTGCTTTTCAATTCCTGCATATACTGCTGTAGGGTGCACTGAGTATTAGTGGGGATTGATGTTGGGACAGGATGTATCATTGTTAGTAAAATAAATTGATAGCTGATGCCAGATATAACTAGGAAGAATAAATAAAGCAAACCTTATTTTCTTTTAGATTACTGCCATCTGGGAGGTAGTGCATCTATTCAAGGTCCCTGGAAACCCTACATCAGCCAGGCTTCTTCACATATGTTGTTTCTTCTCTCCAATTCCCCTTTCTCCCGAGCGCTGTTGTGACTTACAGAGTAAAACAAAATCCTCTTGTTTATAGAAGAGTGTGGGAGACACTGGTAAATGGCTTCTGGAGACTCATCTCATTCTTACAACATATTTACTCAATCTTTCATGAAAAGGTAGGTTGCACATCCGTGTGACAGATATGCCATGTGAAATCTGTTTATCAGGCAGAATTTTCTTTACCATACTTAAAGCTCGTTGAAAAATGAATAATTGATGCATTGCTGCATTATGTTTTTAAGATAATCATTCTGTTGGCCCTGAAGAAGCAATATTTGTAACACTTTAGTCAAGAAACACTTGTTGACCACTATTTGTTGCTGATAAATATATAAAGAAGTCATTAGCAAAAACTACCGACTGTTTGAAAAAAAAATCGCAAGACCTACTTCTTTCTTGGTCTTGAAACAACCTGTCCCTTTTGAGTTCATGTTGATAGTGCTGCAGGAGGTAAGCTTGATAACTGTTCCAGAAGGCCAAGACCCCAAGCATATTGAGCTCATGACTCCCCTTTCTAATATTTCATATCTATTATTGTCAACTGGAAAGATTGCAGGTGTGCCTATACTTATATTGTTTTCTCACTATACATCTTATACACCTATCTGAACTTTGTTCAACTATGGACTTCTCCCTCAGGATTTTTATGTACAGATGACATATTTAGCTGCTTTTGCATTTTCCAGAAAATAAATTAGAATATTGGGAAGTTATATATATAAGACTTAATGAATGTTTGAAGTCTTAGTTTTGATTCACGAGGAATTTGTTGAAAATAGCTAATTTGTCATTAGGCTGAGAAAACGTGAGCTTATATACATAATTTAATGTAATAATGGAACAGTTTGTCAATTAATGCACATCATGAGTGGATTTAGATGATTTGTAAATATACTTTTGCTTTGCATGTTGGAGTTTCTTTTCTCATGTTCTCTTTGTCTTCAATTACAGTTTCATTACAGCCCTGAAGAAGTGGGCTCAGTGCCATAAAACATGCTTTGGCTGTACAGATCACACTAGACAGGGGAATGTGTTTACCCAGTATAATTGTGGATCATAAGGCTATCTTGTTATTAAGTGTATGAGGGAATTTTTAACAAATGTATATATCAAGCAAAATCAAAAAAGAAAAAGATATATATACTTATATTGTTGAACAAAGAATTAAACAATATCAGTTGATTGTGAGAACTGTGTTAATTCGTATACTGATTCCCACAAAGGTGAATTATGTAGATTAAAATATCAGGTAGTGGATAACCAACAAAAAGGGATTGTAGCAATGTTGTTTTAGGAAATATAAATAAGAAGTGCACTGCTATGAATATGAATTATGAAAGCATCATGCAACATCAAGCACCAGTAGTGGTTACACCGCTGTTCACATTCAATAACAAGTTTATGCCAAACCCCTGCAGGAACACGAGCAAGGTGAAAGGGTCATGCAAGGATGTAGTGGATTAAGGAGCATGAAATGGTCATCTGTTAAAGTCCAACTCATGTCTGGCCAACCTGCTAGTATTTACAACATTAGCACGTGAGTCCTGGCACATTCTCCGTTTCTAACTACAGATCACAGACTGATTAGGCACTGGACATACAATTGAATTAGGCCAAAGCACACAGGTGAGTAACTTACAAAGGGTGCAGGGAAGAAGTCAATTTCTGAGCACCCAGGAGTCTCGGGCACACAATGCTGTCAGCACACAATCAAACAAATTAGATTTACAAAAGAACATGTAAGCATTCATAGGTCAAAGAATGCTCGGTCATTAACCTTTGTCAATTGTATAATATAGAGCATGTAATGTCTTAACCTAGGAATTCAAGGTTATGCGGTCACATGTTTTCAAGTATTTTCCATTGTAATCTTTAAGTTGCAAATTATCTATTGTTAATCATGTCTGTGAACAGCCAGTCAAAAAAACATGAAGAGGCAGGTTGTGCAGGGCTGAGATGCAGTTCTCAGTTTTTTTCTCCTGTTGCAACAGTTAGTGAATACTGTCTTTGGAACTTTCAAGAGGGGCTGCTGGTCATTTTTGAGTCATGAGAGCATATTTGTTCACCCAGTAATAGTTGGCAAGCCACCCCAGGATGTTCCTTAGTACCCCCCCACTTGACAACTGGAACTGGAAGACCGCCTGCCCCCTGCTGCAGAGAGACCAATGTACACAAACTTGATGAAGTGAGCAGATGCCAAGTTAAGTGAAGTTCTGCCTGTGCATGGGGGGTTGGGAAGGCTCCGGGGACCACATTCTCCTTAAGGTGAGGACAAAGCGAACCATGATCCCCGTTCTAAATAAGCTTGCTCCTCTTCGCAGTACTAAATGCAGAGATAACCATATTATGAGCACATGATTTTTTTTTTTTATTATTGTTGAAGGATTAAGTATGTGTTACGCAGTCAACAGAACTATGGCTCTTTTTATAACAAGGGTGGTAAAAAAACACCTACTGCTGCGGTGACAGCCGACAATATACCATCACCGCGGCTACCATCCGTCCGCCATACTATGATCACTGCCGGACTTCCGCCAAAAGAAGGCAGAAATCTGGCAGTGATTGTACTGGCGGACGGTGGTAAGCTGGCACTGCTTCCACCAGCACTGCCATGCCAGTTGAACGCCACCAGGCGTATCATGACCTGTGATACGGCCTGGCTGTGTTCTGCTGGTGGGGTGCTGCGGGCGGTAGCAGCACCCCTTCCCGTTTTCTGCCGGAAGACCTCCTTGACCAAGGTAAGTCAGGCTTCCGACAGGGGAGGGGGGTGGTAGAGTGGGGGATGTTGTGTGTACATGTCTGAGTGTGTGCATGAATGTGTGAGTGTGAGTGTGTGCGTGAATGCATGTGTGTGTGTTGTGTTGTTTGCGTGGTTGTATGCATGTGAGTGAATGCGTATAAGAATGGTGAAGTGAGTACGTGTCTGCATGTCAGTGTGATCATTGTAAGAATGTGTGCGAGCATGTCTGGAAGTATGCGTGTATGCCAGTTTAAGTGATTGGGTGTATGCGTGGTACATGTCTGCGGGTGTGTGCATGTATGGGGGTGGGGTGTGTGTGTGTGAGGATCGTAGGGGTGGGGGTGAGTATGAGGATCGGAGGGGGTGGGTGTGTGTGTGTGAGGATCGGAGGGGGCTGGGGGAGTATGAGGATCGGAGGGGGTGGGGGTGTGTATGTGAGGACTGGAGGAGGTAGGGTGTGGAAGAGCCACCTACCGGTGACAGGGAAGGAATTCCCTGTCACGATAGGGCCTACCGCCATGGTTTTCGTGGTGTTGCTAACGCCATGAAAACCATGGTAGTAGGCAGGCTCATAATGCTGCCAGCTGTACTATGCCAGCCGGCGGGCTGGAGATTGACATCTCTGGCCCGGCGGCTGATACTGCCATGGCGGTATGAGTGGAGAAGTGGCGGGTTGCCTGCTGCCAACCAGCCATTCTCATAATGTGGCAGTATGTAGCGCAAGCCTGTTGGCGGTACTACCGCCACATTTCCACTCACCGCCGGGGTCATAATGATCCCTTATATGTCTTTGTGAACTTGTAAGGCCAGAAGGGTACCACAATTTTTTATTTTTTTTATTGTTTAAGGATTGCGTACATCAGTAGAACTATATGTATTTGAAAATTTGTAAGTTCGGAAGGGTACCGCATGCGATTTGTTGTTTTTTTTATTGTTGAAGGATTGTGCACATGTGTTGCGCAATCAACAGAAATATATGTCTTTGTGAATTTGTAAGGCTGGAATGGTACCACATTCAATTTGTTTTTATTGAACTTTGGTTTGTTGAATGACTGAAGGTGACTGCATGCAGTAGAATGAAGTGTGGCCACAGTGTGATGTTTTTGTGAGATATTGTATAAATATGCAAACTGTTTTTTTCTGAATGTAATGAAAAATGTATACTATAATGTGTCCCATAAGACCTGGCAGACAGAACTAAACACTGACCTATTGTAAAAAAATTGTAAAATAGAAAAAGTAGACAAATGTATTTTCCACCAAAAAGATCGAGTGAGTCATTTTTTAAATTATTGAAATCTTGTAGCAGAAAAGGTAAAAAGTAAAAGATTAAGAACACCTGAACATGGAGACCCCTTTACAACAAAAGCAGATAGTATTCCCCAGTGACAAAAAGAAATTATAAAAGTATACCCAGGAGTGGTTTAAAGCCACCCAAAAGCATATGTTTCGTAGGGCAACAAAAGGGACGTTCAATGATAGAGCAATCAAGCATGTTGTCACTTACCTCCAAAGTAAATATGCAGCAGCCAAATTAAACAGAAGCCACCTTAGCGTTATGGAAATTATTTTGTGAAGATTCAAAAGATTCCTTTCAGGAATAAACCTCCAGCACACTATCTGTTCCCCCACCCCATATGACCTTACAAGCACTGCACCCACAGTGCCCAGAATCTACCCATTAGTGCAGCTGCACAAAACCACAGTAGGATTTGAAAACCCTGAAATTGAAAACCCTTCACACTCCCCTAAAGCGACCCCCAAGGTAACCCCACAAATACCAAAACCTCAAACTAGAATAGGGGATCCACAAAGAGGAGAAAAGCAAAGAGCAGAGTTCAGGTCATAGCATAGTCGTGGTTGCTTCAGAAAAGGGACTCTTCAGGTAGAGTAATTAGGAAACAAGTGTCCACCCCACAATGAAGGGATGCAGTGAATGCACGGTGGAGCCGCTTTGTGTATGGGACTGTAGAGACGATGGGACAATTTGCATCCCAAGAAAGAGAACAGGAATAAAGAACGATTGAAAGTAGTTCACCATCTTGGCAGAAGGAGAAGGAGGGTGTGGTAGTCTCACCAGAAAGTGTGCAGGACTGGCTATTATGCAGTGAGGACAGGAGAGAGACGAGTGGAGTAAGGAGAGAAGGGCATGATGACTGTACAGAGAAAACTCAGAGGAGTCTAGGGAGATTAGTAGATAGGATATAATCCATATGCCAGGATGTGGAGAGCATGGGTGAACTCCTCCAAACTCAAGAAGTAAGTGACCCTATTTACGGTCTCAAAAAAAGACCACTAATTGATCTAGATTGCACAAGGGACACATGGAGACTGCCTAACCCAATTGATGCAAGGGGGAGAGAATGAGATGTGCTCCCTAGAAGCAGAAAGCCCTAAGCTACAAAGTTTGAATGGCTACACTTCCAAAGCACCCATGGCCAGCGGGACCCCACAATGGGATCAAGCAAGAGTAGGGGATGGATGACTCTCAACAGACCCACCCAGCAAATGACTGCCTAAGCAAGTTCACACAGCAAAGGCCTCACCCCTGTGAGACCGTCGCTGGAGGAGAAGATAGCTGGAATTTCATTGTACCATTTGTAGAAACCTTAGCAGACTAGACTGAGTGGTTAGCTCAGCTAGTTCCTGGCCAGAATGGGGGGCCTTTGTCCTTTAACCCACACAACATGGCAAATGCTAAAATGCTAAAAACTGCATTTTGTTTGGTCAGGGGGATCCAGTTTGGGACTACTCTTACATGAAGTAATGTCTGCATATGTGGCAGAAGTACGCCAGACAGCATCATCCCCAGTACGCCACTCCTTTCCATCAGAGGCCCCTGATACGTTAGGGCTCTGGGGCAACACATTATGTTGTTTGACCACAAATGGACATTGAAAACCTCAGAAAACTATTGCCACTGCTTACAGAGGGAGCAGTGAAATGGATCAGAGCATTTGAGAAGCAAATTGAAGGGATCACCCTTGCAGTAGGGGATGTAAAAGCCTGCTTAGTTCCCTCATACACATATTTCAAAAGTCAGAAATGTGACCCTCACAGAGACTAGGTGTGTGGATCACCATTTAACCTGGTGAGATCTCTGGTGTGGGATCAGTTGAGGAAAATGTACCCCGATAGTCCATACATTGGATCACTCATGACTCTAAGCAACCGAATGAGGAGCCAGCACAGTACATCAATAAAATGAAAGAAAAGTGGACCCAGAAAGTGGCTCAAGGCTGGGAAGTGACAGGAGGTAATGCTGTGTTATTCGATAATGTAGTTAAGAAAGGATTGCCTTCTGACATAAAGAATAGCTTAGATAACATAGTGGCTCTGAAAGCCAAGCCCTGGACTCACATTCAAGCACACATCATCCATTTCTGCAGAAAGAAGCAGGAAAAGGAGAAAAGTAAGCAGGACATAGCAGGGAAAGTGGCAGCCAAGTTTGTGCAGCTGCAATTAGCCTAGAAGGGAGCAATGGAAGGTACTGTATTGGCAGCAGCCACTCAGATGACTGCAATATCTGCGGGAACAGTCCCAAGTTTCACCCAATGACAGTACCCGCAGCAGCAGGATGATATGAGTACACAAGGAAATATTAGAGGCGGACATGGAGGAGTAGGAAGAGGTAGGATGGGTCCTCCAAGAAGGGATCAAGCATGTTGTTATTGTCAGAGGTTTGGGCATCTTATTAGAGACTGTAACATGAAGAGATGGGAAAAGCAAAATGGAAGAATGAGAATTTGTGGTCCATCCAGAAATAGGACAATGCAGCCACAGCAGAATCTACAGATCACATTTGTGCCCCAGACACCCTCGCCAAATATGCAGTCTCCAGGAATGCCCCAGGTACAGCAAGCACTGCCTCAGCAGAACTATCAAGTATCCTCCATGGAAATGCACCCCAAAATGGACAAGGAGAAGTGGCTGTGAGGGGGGGAAATACCTTTTAGGTGAACCTTGCAAAAAGATATATGTACAATGAGGGTTCCTGCAGAGTGTTTCTATGTGTCCAGTCTTGCCAGTGACACACAGGCCAGATGATGACCCCACTGTGATGGTGTCCATTAATGACAAGAGTTAGGCATCCCTCATTAATGTAGGAGGAACACAATTAAAGAGGGAGGACTCCTGATTTCCAACACATTCATGGACACAAAGGGATTCTCTGTTGAAATTATAGGGATTCCTCTTACCAAACAAGTAGAGATGGAAGTAGGGGGGAGACAAACTGACAGATGCTTACTGTTCTTACCAGCTATCCCAGCAAATGTGTTAGGCAGAGGCTTTTAAGCCAGATGGTAGCATGGTTTGCTCTACACCTGGAGTTCCAGCTATCAGAGTCATGGTACTAACGATGGACTCCTCCACCAGACTAGGGCATGACTTGCTGATGTGGAAGCCTTTACTGCAGCAGTATACACCATTATAGCAGAGACAACAGAGCTATTGGAGAGGGAGGTTCAATTCCCCCAAAAAATCATTTTTAGGCAGCAAGGACGAGACCCCAGACTCTTAGAAGCAGAAGTAATATTTCAGATAGTTGCTTTGGAACTAACACCTACCTATGGCGCCTTCACTGCCAGTGACCATGATGGTGCTTTGTGGGCATGTGTCATCCTCCTTTAGCCAGGCAAGATGATTAGGGAGATACTGGACAACAAGCTATTTGATGATAGCCCCAAGAAAAGGATTGTACCTTTCGAGGATGACATACCATTAAGGAATGTGCTAGAAGTCAGAACACCCACACCAAGCAGAGCTTTGGACTCAGTAGAAGCCAATCTGTCACAGTTACCAGACGTCCTGTGTACTAAGGGTCCTCAAGATGTCGGCCTCTTCCACACTGCCAGACCATTCTGGATTACATTGAAAGAAGGCGTCATCTTACCCAGAGTAAAATAATACCCCTTGTCTAAGCAGGCAAAGGACAGCATCACTCTCCCTATACAGGGGTTACAGGAACAGGGAATAACGTACCCCAGCATGTTGTCTTGTAACACCCCTATTTTCCTGGTTAAGAAAGCTAAGGGCAATACATGGTACATGGTTCAAGACCTTTGCCCGTTGAACAATTTTGTGTTCCACAAATTTATAAATGTCCCAGACCCCTCCATCATCTTCACAAATATCCTGCAGGACAACAGGTACTTTAAAGTTATCGATCTCAAGAATGCCTACTGCAGCATTTCTCTCCATCTAGATAGTCTCTCTCTGACAGCGTTCTCATATCACAGGACTCAGTATTTGTACTCTTCTTTGCCCCCACCATATTGCAAATCCCCCAGCATGTTCAACGGAGCAATAAAAATGATCTGTCAAATTTTCAGTGGGACAGCACTAAATATTTAGGGCAGTTAATGTCAGCATCTGGTAGATGTGTGGCACCTGAAAGGGCATCCTTCATTCAGCAAATGTCAGAGCCAGAAACAGTCAGAGGAATACAGCAGTCCTCACATAGAAGTATTCGCTAGGCCACAAACCAATCATGTACTGTTGTGGGCTGCTGGTCTCGGTCAGAAAGGACTCCATCCCTGTGAACAAGTTCTGGCCACTGCAGCATTTGCAGTAGAGATGAGCACCCCCATAGTTATGCGGGCACAGTTGACGCTCTACGTAGAACATGCAGTGTTCGCTTTAATCCAAAGGCCTAGACCACTTTGACCACTCAGAGAGTGCCAGAATATGTGTTGATACTGTCACCATCCTTGAAAGTTGTGAAGTGTCATACGGTCAGTCCTACAACATTAGACAGCTATCTACAGGAAAGCCAGTTATGCTACAAGCTTTGCTTGCAATCACCCTGGATCTGATTCATTTACCAGCTCACACTTCCAGAGACCATTTGGAAACCCAAATACAGCAGAGCTTGTTTGGATCCAATTTGCATGACTCAGTATCCATGTATCTGCATAGCTGTACAATTTGTAAACAGTATTCCCCTAATCCCAGCATAAAAGTTTTAAGTTCCACCCTTCCATGACCACAAGGTCCCTTTAAGGCCCTTCATTTTGCCTTTGTTGATATGATTGACAGGTACAACAACTACAAGTACTTTATAGTGGTGGTCTGCCAATTCACCAGATGCATTGAGGCGGGACCATGCATCCATTGTGATGCCAAATCAGCAGCTGCATTTCAAGTTTGGGAAGTGATTCCCCAATGGGTGATTCCAGAAGCCATAAAATTGGACTATGGCACTTTTTCTAATACAGTGTTTGAGCCCCTGACAGCACTATTAGGGATAAACCACACATTGTCCTCTGCATACCACCCACAAAGTAAGGGAATTGTAGCACACCTGAATGGCCTCTTGAAGTTTAAGATCAGCAAGTTGTGTACCACCCTGAATAAAAAGTGGCTACACTGCTTGCCAATAGCACTATTTTCCCCAAGAAATACCCCAAGCTCAGACCATTACTTGACTCCTCACCAAATAGTGACAGTGAGATCCATCAATGTCCAAGCCTCTGTCAGTAGAAATAAGATTCAGGGAGAGAGTTTGTCCCAAACACTGAGCGATAAAATGCATGTGTATTCGTGTGAATTAACAAAAGTACAAAGTTAATTACCAAACAGATAACCGCAGGAAACAAGAAGCGTGCCAAAGCTGAGGTCGACCTACCAGAAGTAAAAGTAGGAGATCAAGCGTTTATACTGAACTTTTTTCGCGATGGAACATCGAGCATTTTGAGGATCCCTACACAGTCACCATATTTACACCAACAGTTCTCAAAGTGGATGGCATATAACCTTGGATCCATCACAGCCATGTGTGTATCAACCCAGCTGCTCGCCATAAATAATGGACAGTTCAAAGGAGACTAAATGGGGAAGACAATTGACACTCTAAAAGGGATCCCTCCAAATATATTTTTGGGCTAACTTTTAAATGGACATTACCAAAGATATGTATTTTGTTTTTGTATTTATTTTTTATCTCCTAAATCTTCCTTTTTCCCCTTTGCTAGCAAGGTACTGCCAAATTACACCTGTACTTGTGTAGAATAAAGGCCCAAATGCAATTGATGCATATCAGAGTAGTACAGTTCCTACTCAATGCCACAAAATTTGACATGTTACGGAAGTATCAGAAATCCTCATAGACAGACAAGAGATAAGAGAGAAAATAACACACATGAGAAAAACAGGATGCCCCACCACTGTAGGTTGGACCCAGATTGTCCTAGATCTAGGTTGTCATCCTGACATAAAATTTTCCTGTTGGGCCATATCTTTATGGAATGGAACTGATGCTAGCTAGCTGCCATAAGGAAATGTAAACCCATCTGGGACGAAAATAGTCCATGCTATACCTGGGAAGACAGCATTGAGAGTCCTCAGACTGTCATGAAACTAGCCTCTGTTTTCTTATGTTTCAGGGAAAATTGGACCATCGACGTAGGTCAGAACATTGGCTGCAAAGTAACAGCCTTCCACTTCGACAAGCAAGGGGTCACCTCCAGCCTTATGGAATTCTTCAGGCAGTCTGGAGAACTACTGTATGCCCATTTACAATGTAATTATGGAGGAATTTGTTCCATGGTAACTTTGCACACTCCAGTTTTAGTGATACGCAGAATAAACATATCCGCTTTGCATAAGCACCCCATCAGCTGTCCAATGACCTTCCTACATCATAACCAGAAGAAGAGAACTACAGAATGGTATGGCACAAGCACCTGGAATGAAATCCCTCAAGAATACCGCTTGTTTAATGACACAGAGCTTTTCTTTGGGAGCAGCTTGCCATTTGTCCAAGCTAAGGAAACTGCTTGTTGGCTCCAGATTACAAGGTGGGAACACCTCAAGATCATAAACAGCACAAAAGAGAGCTTCCATGCAATAAAGGGAGAACTGTGTGCCTTGAAGATAATGGTGATACACCACCATTATGTACTGGACCTCATAACAGCCATACAAGGAGGTGTGTGTAAAAAGATAGGTACAGCATGCTACACATTTATTCCAGGAAATGGTGCAGAGAAGCAGAAGCAATACAGACACTGCATAATTTACAAACTAAAATGAACACGAACGAGGTGCCCCAGATAGTTGGTTTAGTGGTTGGTTTTCAGCACTTACATCCTGGATGTCAGGACAATTGGGGGCTCTGTTACCAATGACTGTGATCTCGCTACTGATATACTATGTAATACAGACATCACTAGCATGTGTTAGGAAAATAAGCATTAAGGCAAGAAGGATGTTTTCAATTAGGACACCAATACAAATAGTGGATTCCGACGGCACTATGTATCACCTGGTACCAAAGGCAGACCAAGATTTAGATTAGGTAGTTGAAATATCAACTAGAGGGGGAAATTTTGTAGGAAATGTAAATAATAGGCACACTACAGTGAATATGAAATGTGAAAGCATCCTACAACATCAAGCATCAGAAGAGGCCACAAGACTATTCACAATCAAAAACCAGTTTATGCCAAAACCCCTCACTGAAAGGAGCAAGGTGAAAGGTTCATGCATGGATGGAGCAGAATAAGGAACACGAAAGGGTCATCTGTTAAAGGCCAACTCATGTCTAACCAGCTTGAAGGTATTTACAACATTAGCACATAAGTCCCTGGCACGCTCTCCATGCCTATAAACAGATTGCAGACTGATTAGACACTGGGCACATAATTGAATTAGCCCAAAGCACACAGGTGCACGACTTACAATGGGTACAGGAAATAAATCAAATTCTGAGCACCCAGGATTCTTGGACACACAATGCTGTCAGCACATAATTCAAACAAATTAGATTTACAAAAGAGCACGTACGGATTCATAGATCAAAGAATGTGCGGTCATAAACCTTTGTCCAATGTATAATAAAGAGTGAGTAGTGTTTTAACCTAGGAATTCAGAGTTATGGTGTCATATGTTTTCAAGTGTTTTCCATTTTAATCTTTAACCCCTTCGCTGCCAGGCCTTTTCCCTCTCCGGTGCCAGGCCTTTTTTTGCCTATTTGGAATAGTTCTCACTTAGGCCCTCATAACTTTTTGTCCACATAAGCTACCCACGCCAAATTTGCATCCTTTTTTTCCAACATCCTAGGGACTCTACAGGTACCCAGACTTTGTGAGATCCCCTGAAGGAGACCAAGAAATTAGCCAAAATACAGTGAACATTTTGTTTTTTTCAAAAAAATGGGAAAAAGGGGCTGCAGAAGAAGGCTTGTGTTTTTTTCCCCTGAAAATGGCATCAACGAAGGGTTTATGGTGCTAAAATCACCAGCTTCCCAGCTTTCAGGAACAGGCAGACTTGAATCAGAAAACCCACTTTTTCAACACAATTTTGGCATTTTACTAGGACATACCCCATTGTTAAGATTTTGGGTGCACTCAGTCTCCTTCCAGTCAGTGACAGAAATGGGTGTGAAACCAATGCTGGATCCCAGAAACCTAAACATTTCTGAAAAGTAGACAAAATTCTGAATTCAGAAAGGGGTAATTTGTGTAGATCCTACAAGGGTTTCCTACAGAAAATAACAACTGAAAAAAATAATATTGAAATTGAGGTGAAAAAACTGCAATTTTTCTCTACGTTTTACTCTGTAACTTTTTACTGCAATGTCAGATTTGTGAAAGCAACATACCGTTACGTCTGATGGACTCTTCTGGTTGCGAGTATATATAGGACTTGCAGGTTCATCAAGAACCCTAGGTACCCAGAGCCAATAAATGAGCTGCACCCTGCAGTGGGTTTTCATTCTATACCGGGTATGCAGCAACTCATTTGCTGAAATATAAAGAGTGAAAAATAGCTATCAAGAAAACCTTTGTATTTCCAAAATGGAGACAAGATAAGGTGTTGAGAAGCAGTGGTTATTTGCACATCTCTGAATTCCGGGGTGCCCATACTAGCATGTGAATTACAGGGCATTTCTCAAATAGACGTCTTTTTTTACACACTCTCTTATATTTGGAAGGAAAAAATGTAGAGAAGGACAAGGGGCAATAACACTTGTTTTGCTATTCTATGTTTCCCCAAGTCTCCCGACAAAAATGATACCTCACTTGTGTGGGTAGGCCTAGCGCTCGCGACAGGAAATGCCCCAAAACACAATGTGGACACATCCCATTTTTTTGGCAGAAAACAGAGGTGTTTTTTGCAAATTGCCTACCTGTAGATTTTGGCCTCTAGCTCAGCCGGCACCTAGGGAAACCTACCAAACCTGTGCATTTCTGAAAACTATAGACCTAGGGGAATCCAAGATGGGGTGACTTGTGGGGCTCTGACCAGGTTCTGGTACCTAGAATCCTTTGCATACCTGAAAATTTGGCTACAAAAACACATTTTCCTCACATTTCGGTGACAGAAAGTTCTGGAATCTGAGAGGAGCCACAAATTTCCTTCCACCCAACATTCCCCCAAGTCTCCCGATAAAAATGATACCTCACTTGTATGGGTAGACCTAGAGCCCGCGACAGGAAATGCCCCAAAACACAGCGTGGACACATCCCATTTTTTGACAGAAAACAGAGGTGTTTTTTGCAAAGTGTCTAACTGTAGATGTTGGCCTCTAGCTCAGCCGGCACCTAGAGAAACCTACCAAACCTGTGCATTTTTTAAAATTAGAGACCTAGGGGAATCCAAGATGGGGTGACTTGTGGGGCTCTGACCAGGTTCTGTTTCCCAGAACCCTTTGCAAACCTCAAAATTTGGCTAAAAAAACAAATTTTCCTCACATTTCGGTGACAGAAAGTTCTGGAATCCGAGAGGAGCCACAAATTTCCTTCCACCCAGCGTTCCCCCAAGCCTACTGATAAAAATGATACCTCACTTGTGTGGGTAGGCCTAGCGCCCGCGACAGGAAATGCCCCAAAACACAACGTGGACACATCCTATTTTTTGACAGAAAACAGAGGTGTTTTTTGGAAAGTGCCTGCCTATAGATTTTGGCCTCTAGCTCAGCCGGCACCTAGGGAAACGTACCAAATCTGTGCATTTTTGAAAACTAGAGACCTAGGGGAATCCAAGATGGGGTGACTTGTGGGGCTCTGACCAGGTTCTGTCACCCAGAATATTTTGCAAACCTCAAAATGTGGCTAAAAAAACAAGTTTTCCTCACATTTCGGTGACAGAAAGTTCTGGAATCTGAGAGGAGCCACAAATTTCCTTCCACCCAGCTTTCCCCCAAGTCTCCCAATAAAAATGATACCTCACTTGTGTGGGTAGGCCTAGTGCCCGTGAGAGGAAACGCCCAAAAACACAACATGGACACATCACATATTTTCACAGAAAACAGAGGTGTTTTTTACAAAGTGCCTACCTGTGGATTTTGGCCTCTAGCTCAGCTGGCACCTGGGGAAACCTAGCAAACCAGCACATTTTTGAAAACTAGACACCTAGGGGAATCCAAGATGGGGTGACTTGTATGGCTCTGTCCAGGTTCTGTTACCCAGAATCCTTTGCAAACCTCAATAGTTGGCCAAAAAAACACTTTTTCCTCTCATTTCGGTGACATAAAGTTCTGGAATCAGAGAGGAGCCACAAATTCCTTCCACCCAGTGTTCCCCCAAGTCTCCTGATAAAAATGGTACCTCACTTGTGTGGATAGGACTAGTGCCCACAAAAGGAAATGGCTCAAAACACAACGTGGACACATCAAAATGATCAAATACAAAACTACCTGTTTTTGCAGGGGGGCGCCTGAGTTTTTGGTCCTGGGCTCAGCAGCCTTCTAGGGAAACCTACAAAACCCAGACATTTCTGAAAACTAGACACCCGAGGGAGTCCAGTGAGGTGTGACTTGCGTGGATCCCCCAATGTTTTCTTACCCAGAATCCTCAGCAAACCTCAAATTTAGATAAAAAATCCAATTTTTCCCACATTTCTGTGTGGGATCACCGCACTGGGACACATTTCATACCACCCAATGTTCCCCTCAGCCTCCCGGTAAAAATGATACCTCATTTGTGTAGGTGGGCCAAGTGCTTGTGAAAGGGAAGAGCCTAAAACATGGCGATATTGAGGGGGAACAAAGGTGGTCCAAAAGGGCAGTTTGCAAAAAAACATTTTTAGGCTGAATTTTTATCGGTATAGATGAGACAATGCTGGGGGGTAGGAATTTTGTGGATTTTTGCAGATTCCGGAAGGTTCCATCACAAAAATGTTGGTAAAATGTGTGATTTCCAGCAAAGTTGGAGGTTTGCAGGGGATTGTGGGTACAAAATTGGTGTGGGGGGGAATGTGAAACACACCAGTCTGGAATCACCCAGATGTTTAGTTTTCAGATGTGTCTAGGCCTGTGTCCCAAAGTCCATAAAGTGCAGCCCTCACCATTCCAAGTAGGACGATTTTGAGAGTAAGCCAAGTTCTCATGGCCCAAATGTAAAACTAAAACCCAAAATAATCAAATGCCTTCTTACTTGCTGTGGGATAAGATGTTTTAGAGTGCGGGGGAGAGCTGAAAGACTGTTACCCCCTTCAGTTGAGGTGGGGGTGTAACCAGGCCCATACTGGTTGGTAGCCACAACCCCAATATATATATATATATATATTTTTTAATTCCCTGGCATCTAGTAGACTTTCTGCCCCCCCGGGGTGTGGATCAGGGGTAATTGCAGAACAACTTTGGCCCCATTTATTTGGGGTGGGGGTATTACCATACCCCCACCCTCTTATTTTGGGAAAAAAAACTTCCCTGGCCTCTGGTGGGCTTTCTGCCACCTCTTGGGGCAGATGGGCCTTCCATAAATAGGCCCATCTGCCCCCAATTGGGGGCAGATATGGCCAACAGTAATGTGCTCCCATGGGGAGCGACCCTTACCCAAGGGGCTGCCTACCTAAAGAAAACACACGCATACACACACACCAATCCCTGATGCCTAAGTGGTTTCTGCACCAATGGGGGCAGATTGGCCTAACAAAAATTAGCCAGAAATGGTCTAAATACAATTTGCCCCCCAGGGGAGCGACCCTTGCCTAATGGGTCGCTCCCCATCTCTAAAAAAACATGTTTTAGCCCTGCCGCCTATAGGTTTCTGCCCCCCCAGGTGGGGGCAGAAATGGCCTAAAATAAATTTGCCCCCCACCCCCTCCAAGCCCCCTCGGGAGCGAACCTTGCCTATGGGGTCGCGACCCTTGCGTGACATTGGCGCAAAAAAAATCCCCGGTCCCTAGTTGTTTCTGCCCCCTTGGGAGCAGATTGACCTAAAATCGGCCGATCTGCCCCCAAGAGGGGCAGAAATGGTTTAAATACAATTTGCCCCCCAGGGGAGCGACCCCTGCCTAATGGGTCGCTCCCCATCTCTAAAAAAACAAACAAACAAAAAAAAACACAAATAAACATAAGCCCTGGCGCCTAGAGGTTTCTGCCCCCCCTGGGGGCAGATCGACCTAATAACAATAGGCCGATCTGCCCCCAGGGAGGGCAGAAATGACCTAAAATAAATTTGCCCCCCCAGGAGAGCGACCCTTGCCTAAGGGGTCGCTTACCATCTGTAAAACAACAACAACAAAAAAAAATTTGCCCCCCCCGGGAGCGACCCTTGCCTACGGGGTCGCTCCCCTTGCGTGACATTGGTGCAAAAAAAAAAATCCCCGGTGCCTAGTGGTTTCTGACCCGTTTGGGGGCAGATTGACCTAAAATCGGCCGATCTGCCCCCAAAGGCAGCAGAAATGGCCTAAATACAATTTGCCCCTCCAGGAGAGCGACCCTTGCCTAAGGGGTCGCTTACCATCTGTAAAACAACAACAACAACAAAAATCCCCGGTGCCTAGTGGTTTCTGCCCCCCTTGGGGGCAGATCGGCCTAATTAAAATAGGCTGATCTGCCCCCCAGGGGGGCAGAAATGGCCTAAAATAAATTTGACCCCAGGGGAATGACCCTTGCCTAAGGGGTAGCTCCCCTTGCGTGAAATTCACGAAGAAAAAAAACCTCCCTGGTGTCTAGTGGTTTCTGTCCCCCTTGGGGGCAGATTGACCTCATAAAAATAGGCCAATCTGCCCCCAAGGGGGGCAGAAATGGCCTAAATGTAATTTGCCCCCTAGGGGATCGACCCTTGCCTATGGGGTCGCTTCCGTTAGGGTTTGTACACAGCAAAGAGCATGTCCCCTCTCACTGCACTAGTGGGTTCTGTAATAGCTCCCTTTTAAACTTACTATTGAAAGCCTTTCTTGTTATCTCACCTTCCCCCCCCCCAGGCTTCTGTGTATGTTGTTTAATGTGCTGTTTTGTTTACACATTGGGCCTTGCTTTTACCAAGGCTTCTTTAAAATACTCCTCCCTAGGCCATGTGTTAATCCAACTCATTTGTATAATAACTGAAACTGCACACCTTTCAAGAACATGTGCAGCATGTGAGGACCACACCCAGCTCTTCAAACCACACCCAGCCCTGTCTATAAAAGGCCTCCCCCGAGCCTCACCCAGTGCTTGTGCTCGTCTACCTCCCGCTTACCTGAGAACAGATCCCTCGGCGCTGGCACTCCTGCTCTTTACAGACTTTCATTGACTTCAATGGGCGCAGCTTCTGGCTCTTCCTTCTTCCGGTTTCCGGTTCCTCCTTGCTTCAGCCTCTCTCCTATGAATAACCTGCAAAAGAGAAAGAAGACAAGGTTAGACTGATCAGTATCTCTTGCCAGCAACAAGTAAGTGCAAAACCTTTTATTACCTGAAAGAACTTTGACAACAATTTCTGGATTTGTGTATAGACAATTTGAAACAAAATACCTTCCACGAACATTGTGATTCAAACTCTTTGTTACAAGAATATTTTGCAGAACTTTGTGAAGCAAACATTGTTTTTTCTCATGGAACTTTTAAGAATCGAACAGTGGAAACCATTAACAGCAAGGCAAACAGTAAATCAAGGACTTGCACAAATTACATGCTGTATTTTGATGTAAAAGTACAGTATTTGTTTTATAAAAGATTCTGGAAATATGGGAAAAGTGAGTCTGCTATTGGGAATTTAGGCTTTAGTTATATTATGATGAATGTTTGATATTGGTAATTCTGATAACTGTATTTGTTTAATGTTTTAGAAGCTTTACAGTAATAGAAAACACATCCCAGAGCAGTAACACAATCCAAACCTGGAAACTAGAGACCAGGATCCAAGAGGTACTTTTAGAAGAGAATTTCTAATAAATAAAGGGATAGTCAGGAACCCATTTAGGAATAGGTTGCACTTATCTGTTCTTTGTTTATGTTTCATTAGACACCAGTTTCTACAGAAGTCAGAAAGGGACGCAGATTTGTGCAGCACTTCAACAGTGGAAACGCAAGAACGGTGTTGTCTCTCTTTTTTATTTTATCCACTTCCCCCCTTCCCTTGAGCTTCTGTTCTTAGTGCACTGTTTTAAAAACTAGTGTGCTGGAACAAGCAGTTTCAGGGTGGGGTCGGATTGTCTTCAACCTCCATCAGAACTGAACAATAACTCAGGTGAGCTGGGCTTTGACAGAAGCACAAGCCTTTAAAAAACTTCAGTTCTGGTGGACGATGAATACCGGGGAAGAAATAGAGGGCATTGTCGTCACGGATATGGCGCAGGCCCTAAATGAGGACTTGGCTCATAATGAATCAGTGTCTGGCATCTTGCAACATATGCAAGAGGAAATAGAGAGATTAAAGATGGAGAATACCTCTTTAAAACAGGATTTAAGCAGGTATAAATTTAGGGGATCTCAGTGGAACACAGCTTCTACGCCTTTGTTTAAAACCTCCTCAGAGACAGGGGCGCCATCAAAACATACAACTTTGCCTTCCCCAGTTGAGGTTACTGTTAATGTTCCTAATGTTGTGCCCTTAGCAGCACCTGAACGTTTTCATGGAGATAGTAACAAATTCCATGTTTTTATCAATCAATGTCAATTACACTTCATTTGTAAGCCACAACAGTTCCCTACTGATGATACGAAAGTGGCATTCGTCTTGTCTTATTTGGGTGGCACAGCAGCCAATTGGTCAATTCCTTTCGTGGATAGAGATGATCCCATCCTCCATAATTGGAATCAATTTAAACGTACCATAACCAGCCTTTTTGCAAAACACACTTTCATGCAGGCAAGTGATAATGAGCTTTTAAATCTTAAACAAGGCAACAAGGATTTATTGACCTATCTCACTAGTTTTAATCGTTTACTCACCGAGACACAGTGGCCAGAAGAAAAGCGTGTCTCCCTTTTTTATAAAGGTTTGAGAGACGAGTTAAAAGACGCGCTGGCTCATATCGTTGATTTGCCAAAAGACTATTCGGACTTTGTAGATTTAGTTGTGAAATTAGAAAATAGACTAGGAGAAAGAAAGGGAGATAAATACAAACTGGAATCACGGTTAACTTTTATTAGACACGAGAAGAAAGACACAGATAATAAACTCCCTGAACCAGAGCCTATGCAAATAGGGACACTCAGAGGTCCACTCACATCAGAGGAAAAAGAAAGAAGGAGAAAATTTCAATTATGTTTATATTGTGGCAGGGCAGGTCACTTTGCCAGAGAATGTCCAGTAAAGCCTAAAACTCCACGAAAGGGTGCTGTTTCCTCCACCTCCTCAACTGAATCGGGAAACGATTAAGCTCGACAAGGGGAGAGGTTACTTGTTCGAGAAAACATCTTAATCAAACCTCTAATGCTGCAGCCTTCAGGGTACCGCACATACCTAGACATTTCATAATTCAGGTCGTTTTAATTGTTACTACCCAAGTGAGGCATTCTCTCCCTGTCCTACTGGACTCAGGCGCGACAGGAAATTTTGTGGATAATAAGTTAGCTGAAACCTTAGGACTTCCTATGTGCCTAAAGCCTTGTCCAGAAGCAGTATGTGCAGTGGATGGGTCAGAATTGACCTCTGGATTAATCACAAAACAAACAAGTCCACTTGTTATGGTCTGTCAGAACGGGCACACAGAGGTGATTAGCTTTGATCTGATAGATACTCCTAATTTTGGTTTGATTCTCGGGGTACCCTGGTTAACAACTCATAACCCAAAAATTGATTGGGTGAATAGAACTGTTACTTTGGATTCCTCTTTCTGTAGAACCAATTGCTATCAAGAAGCAGGTACAGAACAGAGCACAGTATTACACTGTGCTAGTGTTACACAAGATGAACCAAGTCTCCCTCCTGAATATTCTGACTTTAAAGACGTCTTTGATCCAGTAAAGGCTAGTGTGCTGCCCCCACATCGGTCTTATGACTGCCGTATAGATCTTATCCCAGGGGCCCCTTTACCTAATAACAGAGTATATGCTTTGACTGACGAAGAAACCAAATACTTAAGAACCTACCTAGATGACCTACTACAGTCTGGGTTCATCCGTCATTCCACATCTCCGGTGTCATCTCCACTCTTTTTTATCCCGAAGCCGGATAAATCCCTGCGCGCGTGTATTGATTATAGAGGACTAAATAAGACTACAATAAAGAATAAATATCCTCTTCCTCTAATACCTGTGTTGTTGGATCAATTAAGACATTCTACTGTATACACTAAACTAGATCTGCGGGGAGCTTATCACCTGGTCCGAGTAAAAGAGGGGGATGAGTGGAAGACAGCTTTCAAGACAAAGTTTGGTTTATTTGAGTACACAGTAATGCCCTTTGGGTTATGTAATGCCCCTGCGGCCTTTCAGTTCTTTATAAATGAGGTCCTAAACGAATTCCTGGACGTTTGTGTCATAGTATACATAGACGACATCCTCATTTACTCTAAGAACTCAGAAGAACATACCCAACATGTTCGTGCAGTATTATCAAAGTTAAAAGAAAATCATCTTTTTGCTAAGTTAGAATATTGTACTTTTAATGTCAACAAGGTGGACTTTTTAGGATACTGCCTGTCACCTCAAGGAATAACTATGGATGTAAAGAAAATCAGTGCTATTGCTGATTGGCCAGAACCATCCTCTGTAAGAGATATTCAGAAATTTCTGGGTTTCTCCAATTTTTATAGGAGGTTTATTGCACATTTTGCAGACATTGCGGCCCCAATAACTACCTTGTTGCGGAAAGGGCAGCGATTTCTTTGGACTGATGAGGCGGCACACGCCTTTCAACTCCTAAAACAAAAGTTCACTTCAGCCCCAATTCTGAAACATCCTGATCCTGACTTGCCCTTTTTTGTTGAAGCGGATGCTTCACAAGTAGCTTTAGGAGGAGTTCTCTCTCAACGAGATGCAGTAGATGGCCAGTTACATCCTATAGCCTTCTATTCTAAAAAGTTATTGCCAGCTGAACAAAATTACACTGTGGCTGAAAGGGAACTACTAGCTATCAAAGTAGCCTTTTCAGAATGGAGGCACCATTTAATGGGAGCCAATTACCCAGTTACAATCTTTTCTGACCATAAGAACCTACAGTTTTTTGGATCACTTAAAGCACTAACACCACGTCAGATGCGCTGGTTAAATTTTTTTAGCACATTTGACTTTGTTATAACCTATAGACCAGGTGCACAACAAATTCAATCTGATGTGTTATCTAGATACGGACATACCTCAGACATGAAACAAGATAAAATAGGAGAACCCATTATTCCTCCCCAAAAGTTGTTGGCACCAGTACAACAGAAGGATTTCATCACAGATCTATATAATGCACACATGCAAATAGCACCTCAGGATTGGTTAAAGGATTCCCATAACACAATACAACGAGGTTTATTGTATCACGACAACATGCTGTTAGTGCCCACCTCTGAATTACAAACACAGGTGATAATTTGGCATCACGCCTCACCGTTGGCAGGTCATCCTGGTTGGGTAAAAACCCTGGAAAATGTGCAAAAACACTTTTGGTGGGACACTATAAGAAAGGACATTAAGCAATTTGTCACTACCTGTCCAATTTGTGCAAGACATAAATCTTCTCATAAGGCTCCTGACGGCTTGTTAATACCAATGCCAACACCCAAACAACCTTGGCACACTGTGAGCGTAGACTTTATTGTAGGTTTACCACCTGTAAAATCCTTCACAACAGTGTTGGTTATAGTGGATTTTTTATCTAAAATGGCACATTTTGTACCATTACGGAAATTACCCACGGCGGCAGAATTTGCCGATATTTCTATAAGGGAAATTGTGCGTTTACATGGTTTGCCAAGCAAAGTGGTGTCAGACCGAGGGAGCCAGTTCAACTCCAGATTTTGGAAAAAATTATGTGAAAAACTGAAAATAGATGTGGCCTTATCCACTGCTTTCCACCCAGAGACAGATGGACAGACTGAACGACTGAACCAAACCTTACTTCAAATGCTACGTTGTTTATTGGCTGATTATTCTAGTGAATGGTTGGAAGCTCTCCCTGTAGCAGAGTTTGTTTATAATAATACTGAGCATTCAGCTCTACTTTGCTCACCATTCTATTTCTTGCAGGGGTATCATCCAAGAGCTATACCCATTTTGTTAGAAGATTCCCTGTTGCCTACAGTAACGGATAGACTAACGAGGTTAGGTGACATACAAGACAAAGCCAGGAAACATTTATTAAACTACAAGGAAAGCATGAAAAGACAAGCAGACAAACACAGGTCTGAGGCCCCAATGTATAAAATTGGTGACAAGGTATGGCTCTCCACAAAGAACCTAAACATAGAGGGATCCCGAAAGCTGCAACCACGTTTCATTGGACCCTTTAGTATAACTGCCATAGTAAACCCGGTAACAGTAAAATTAGATTTACCAAAAGAATATCCAGTACATACTACATTCCATGTGTCCTTGCTTAAGCCGTACAACTCAAAAACCCGACCTGAACCACCACCTCCACCCATACCAATTAAGGGAAATCTGGAATATGAAGTGAAAAGCATAAAAGACTCAAAAAGAATTAGTGGACGTCTGTTTTATTTAGTAGAATGGAAAGGATATGATGAATCTGAGAATTCATGGGAACCAGCATCATATGTACATGCCCCACAGCTGATTAGACGGTTTTATTTAAAAAATCCAGGAAAACCCCGTCCTGTAGGAGGGCCTTTGAGGGGGGCAACTGTTAGGGTTTGTACACAGCAAAGAGCATGTCCCCTCTCACTGCACTAGTGGGTTCTGTAATAGCTCCCTTTTAAACTTACTATTGAAAGCCTTTCTTGTTATCTCACCTCCCCCCCCCCCAGGCTTCTGTGTATGTTGTTTAATGTGCTGTTTTGTTTACACATTGGGCCTTGCTTTTACCAAGGCTTCTTTAAAATACTCCTCCCTAGGCCATGTGTTAATCCAACTCATTTGTATAATAACTGAAACTCTGCACACCTTTCAAGAACATGTGCAGCATGTGAGGACCACACCCAGCTCTTCAAACCACACCCAGCTCTGCACACCTTCCAAGAACATGTGCAGCATGTGAGGACCACACCCAGCCCTTCAAACCACACCCAGCCCTGTCTATAAAAGGCATCCCCCGAGCCTCACCCAGTGCTTGTGCTCGTCTACCTCCCGCTTACCTGAGAACAGATCCCTCGGCGCTGGCACTCCTGCTCTTTACAGACTTTCATTGACTTCAATGGGCGCAGCTTCTGGCTCTTCCTTCTTCCGGTTTCCGGTTCCGCCTTGCTTCAGCCTCTCTCCTATGAATAACCTGCAAAAGAGAAAGAAGACAAGGTTAGACTGATCCGTATCTCTTGCCAGCAACAAGTAAGTGCAAAACCTTTTATTACCTGAAAGAACTTTGACAACAATTTCTGGATTCGTGTATAGACAATTTGAAACGAAATACCTTCCACGAACATTGTGATTCAAACTCTTTGTTACAAGAATATTTTGCAGAACTTTGTGAAGCAAACATTGTTTTTTCTCATGGAACTTTTAAGAATCGAACAGTGGAAACCATTAACAGCAAGGCAAACAGTAAATCAAGGACTTGCACAAATTACATGCTGTATTTTGATGTAAAAGTACAGTATTTGTTTTATAAAAGATTCTGGAAATATGGGAAAAGTGAGTCTGCTATTGGGAATTTAGGCTTTAGTTATATTATGATGAATGTTTGATATTGGTAATTCTGATAACTGTATTTGTTTAATGTTTTAGAAGCTTTACAGTAATAGAAAACACATCCCAGAGCAGTAACACAATCCAAACCTGGAAACTAGAGACCAGGATCCAAGAGGTACTTTTAGAAGAGAATTTCTAATAAATAAAGGGATAGTCAGGAACCCATTTAGGAATAGGTTGCACTTATCTGTTCTTTGTTTATGTTTCATTAGGCACCAGTTTCTACAGAAGTCAGAAAGGGACGCAGATTTGTGCAGCACTTCAACAGTGGAAACGCAAGAACGGTGTTGTCTCTCTTTTTTATTTTATCCACTTCCCCCCTTCCCTTGAGCTTCTGTTCTTAGTGCACTGTTTTAAAAACTAGTGTGCTGGAACAAGCAGTTTCAGGGTGGGGTCGGATTGTCTTCAACCTCCATCAGAACTGAACAAGAACTCAGGTGAGCTGGGCTTTGACAGCTCCCCACCTCTAAAAACTAAAATAAAACAAAACAAACAAAAAAAAAATGATCTCTGGTACCTAGAGGTTTCTGCCCCCTCTGGGGGCAGATCGGCTTAATAATGGGCCGATCTGCCCTCAGGGGGGGCAGAAAAGGCCTTAACAAATAAATCCCTGGTGTCTAGTGGGCGTTGCTAAAGCCGGATTACTTTACAATCCGGCTTTTGAAACGCTGAGAGAGACTTCAAAGGGAAGGAAATTCATTTCCTTCCCTTTGAAGCCTCTCTGGCCTCCTCCACGTGATCGGAAGAGAAATGCTTTTCATTTCTCTTCCGATCGCGCTGGAAGCTGAGCTGCCAGCGCGATGGAGGAGGCCTCTGTGATTGTCAGCCCGCTGACATCACATGGGGGGGTGGGGGGATCGGGGGTGGAAGGGGAAGAGATCACCTCGTCCAAGGCACAGAAGCGGTTAACTTGCAAGTTATCTATTGTTAATTATATGTAGTAAAGTATTGTACTGATTTGTATAGAAGGGCCTGTCTGTGAACAGGCAGTCGAGAAAACCAGGTTGTGCAGGGCTGAGGTGCAGTCTGCAGTGTTTTTCTCTCTGTCGCGACAGTTAGTAAATACTCTCTTTGGAACTGCCAAGGGGAGTCTGCTTGGTCATTTTTGAGTCATGAAAGCATATCTGTTCATGCCGCAACAATGTACAGGACCTGTGTCTTGAGATAACCCATGTTGAAGACAAGTAGTTAAACACATGGTCATTTGTTTGAAGTTTCTATTTGTCACTATGTCTGTGATCTCTCTGTATCTATTTTAAACTTAAGGGCTATTTCAGAAAAACATTTATCAATATGGGACATTGTAGTATAAAAGTACTCTTTCACATACTCTTAAATGCCTTTGCAAATCAGCACGAAACATCCAACTCCTTATTAGTAAAAATGCAAGCTAAGTAACTAATTATATATAAATATTCCCTGAATATTCTCATTTTATAGGGGGAATTCAGAAAGGCATGTAAGAGTATATAAACCAGTACTACAGAAGCCCTACTGTATGTACACCAAAATGGCTTTCAGATTAGGATGGGTGTTGTACCTGGTCTTATCTGCAGGGTCACCCTCACACATTTTGCCTTTCCCTCTCCGATTTTTCTGAATTCATTTTTGTTGGCTTTTAGGACTCTGTGCACCTTACCACTGCTAACCATTGCTAAAGTGCTTGTGCTCTCTCCCTTAAACATGGTGCGATAGGCTTGCACCAAATTTAATTTACTTATAAGTCCCAAGAAAAGTGGTAATATTTGTACCCAGCGAATGTAAACTGAATGCTACTAGCTGACCTGCAGCAATTATTGTGCCACCCACTGAAGTAGCCTTTTTTAACATGCCTCAGGCCTGCCATTGCAGCCTATATGCAGTTTAAACTGCCATTTCGGCCTGGCAAAATAAACCTTTTGCAAGGCCTAAATCTTCCTTTTTAATACATATAAGTCACCTCTAGGGTAGGTCCCCAATAGCCCAAATGGCAGAGAGCAGTGTATATAAAAAGTTGGACATGTAATTTTAGGTTTTATATGTACTAGAAGTGAAACACTCTTAAATTAATTTTGTACTACTGCAAGGCCAATCTCTCCCAAAGGATAACATTTTGTTAACCTATCACATTTAGTAAGTGATAACTTTTAATTGGGAGCAGGTAGAAATGTCAAGTATGGCCTTAAATTAATAGCAATTTAAAACCCTCTTTAATGATAAAGTCGGATTTAAGTCACAATCCAGAAAATGCTAGTTTTAGAAAGTTGGCATTTTCTTGTCCTAGCCTTTTGGTGCCTGCAGCCTGCATCCTGGGTCATAGCTGGTAGTTGCCCTTTGTGTATTTCTCCCAGACAGCATCAGAAAGTGGGACCGGGTATTGGCCGGAATTCCCATCCTGACCAAATGGGTGAGGCGGAACTGTGACCTACCACACTTGCACTTCAAAGGGGCTGCCGCAGCACACCCACAAAGGACTTCACACACGTTTGTTGTCAACCCAGACCCCTCAATATCAGGTCAGGGAAAAGGAAATTCCAGAACCAGAGGTGAGGGAAAGCATGGAAATCTTTCTCACTTCAAAACTGTCACCAGGTATAAATATTGAACTCTCAGACCATCTCTCCAGATAACTTCTGGAAATGTGGAAAACTCAGGAGAAGGACTGCTCTGCTGCCCTGCTGCTGGAAGGACAGCTTTACTGATCTGCTGCAAGAAGGACTGACCTGCTGTCCTGCAGCCCATGGAAGGAAGACTGGACCTGCTCCTTGAACCCAGAAGCACCAGGCTGTTTCAAAGGGCTAGCTGACTGACCTCATGTCCTGTGCTACACAAGCATAATATGCTCCAGAGACCTGTCCTGCATTGGCCCAGCTGCCCAGACTAAACTGGTCCTGCCTGTGCCTGCTGCTGGCTTGTGCTGTAGTAGGCCCTGGTCCCCAAGAGTTTGCCACTACGTCCTGGACCACTGGATGGCATCAGAGTGCACTTCCCCTGGCCCAACTGTGGATTCCCTTCAGAAATGATGCAGTGTGACACAGGATCTCATACCACAGAACCTCACAGCTTCTAATCATTGGCCTCATTGGAACTGATGCAGCATGACGCATCTTGACAAAGGACCTTGCATCGCAGCTACTCGCAGCTCCGGATTGGTGGCCTTGTGGGAGCTAAAGAGTGCAATACAACTCGATGAAGCACCTGATGCAACCTAATGGAGAGTAATGCAGGACCTCTCTTCTCAGTCCAAGTACACCAGGCACATTGCTCATTGGCCAAACTTGGTCCTTTACCCGGCCCACACTCCATCGCGGTTGGCTTGAACTTGTGACTTCGCCCCAGTCCAGCATGACCAGATAGCCTCATTTGGCACTTTGCACTTTTTGATGCTACTTTTACCTAAGACTTTGAAACTGCATCTCTCCAATTCTACTGACTGGACTTTGTTCGTTCTGGTATCATTTGATTTTTTAATTTTGTTCTATTTTTATCAATTGTTTTCGGATTTTTCTTGTGTTGTGTTTTCACTTTATTGTTGTGTGTTTGTTCATTAAATACTTAACACAGAGACTCTAAAGTAAGCTGATTGCTTTTGTGCCAAGCCACCAGAGGGTTAAGCACAGGTTAATTTAGTGAGTTTTGTGGTTCCTCCTTGCAAGGACTGTGGTTGTTGCTTCTGAAGGATTTTCATACCCCTCAATTAAAAAAAAACAATTTCTCACACCGAGGAAGTGAGATAAAAGATTGAAAAAAGGAATCCCCTATTCTAAACCTCTATTTCTCTTTTCCCCCCACCTAAATACCAGTGTTCCTGCTGGCAAACAAGAGGAGGCAGAAGGGAGTGGCTTGGTATTGCCTTTCAATGTACCTAAAACAATAAATAATTACAAAATTTATAAATTGAACTGCATGATAAAGAATAGGCACTGTTTTGCCTGATTTCAAAATAAATTGGAAGAAAGCAGTTTAAATGGTTTTACAAACATGACTATAATGTTTTTAAAAAGCGTTGATTATTACTGAAAAAAGAAAAAGATTGTGAACACAGAGTAGAAGACTGACATGAATGGGGGATGTGTTTATAAGCTATTATCCACTTTGCTATCAAGGTTTTTTTCTGATTATTCTTATGGCAGAGGTATTGAGTGACGCATGGTCACCTATCTCAGCTACGTCTACCTCCTACAAGTGATGGGAAAAAAAAAACTTGGGAGCAATAGATGTAACTGGGACAATCTGGAAAAAACTGTGAAAAAGACCATGTGACCCTATCCTTATTGAGCAGTATTTTCAATGACAAATATTCTGTTCAGCTATCTCCAGAGTACATATTCCAGAGGATTGCCAAATATATCATTTCTCAGGGACACAGTATCATACTTGGGAAATTGCTTTATGTAATATCATTTTAGACTTGCTAGATAACATATCTGTGGACTGGGTTGGCATATCTCACACATCTTACAAGAATATGGGGGTCATTATGACCTCGGCGGACAGCGTTAATACGGCGGAAAGTACTGCCAACAGGCTGGCAGTACTTTTCTCCATATTAGGACATTGGCAGTTTGGCTCAAGCCAAAACACCAATGTACCACACCTCCTGCCACAGTGGCCCTCACTAGCCCGCCTGTGGGATTATGACCCCGCCTACTGCCATGGTTTTCGTGGCTTCCTTACCGCCACGAAAACCATGGTGGAAGTCACTATCAGTGACAGGGAATTCCTTCCCTGTCACTGATAGGTGCCGTCCCTGCCCCTCTCCCCCTCCCCAGGTTTCCCCCACCCCCCTTCCCTCTCCAGACTCCCCTTCATTCATGCACCTTCATTCACACACGCAGACATGCATTCACACACTCATTCTCACATTCATCCACGCATGCAGACATCCATTCACACACACATCCACACACACTTACATACATACGAGTACACATGCATTCACACAACATCAACGCACTCACACTTCCATACATGCACACACACATAATACGCAACACACACCTGCATTCATGCATGCACAGACATACACACACACACACCCCTACACACACAAAACCCCCCAACCCCCTCCCCAGTCGGAATACAAGACTTACCTTTTGTGAGGGGGTCCTCCAGCAAGAGACGGGACAGGCCGCTGCTGCCAACAGCAGCGTCCACCAGCAGAACACCGCCAGGCCGTATCATGGGTCATGATACGGTCTGGGGCGGTCTACTGGCGTGGCGCCACCTTACTGCCATCTGCCGGCATGACCTCAGCCAGATTTCCACTATCCTTCTGGCAGAAATTCGGCTGTGGTCCTAATGGGCCGGATGGCTGGTAACTGCGGCGGCAGTCTTTTTGGCGGCCGTTGCCGAAGCGGACGGTGGTTTTTAACGCCAGGGTCAAAATGACCCCTTATGTATTTTAGATGACGCACTAAGGTTCTCATTACGACTTTGTCAGTTTAAGCAGAAGACCGCCATCTGTTCATAGGCCAAAAGACCGCAATTGTCGGCGGTCTCATGACTGCCGTATTACGTGTCACAAACTGTAGACTTGTCAAAATCAGCCAAAAATGACTGTCGGCCTGACCAAGGGTCGGAGAGAGGCGGTACCACCGCCAGCACCAACACGCCAACAACATCATGCCCTCCAAATTACGACCCACAAATCGGCACAGCGGTCTTTGCATGGCAGTAATCCCTTGGCGGTCTGAACTGCTGCGGTCTAAAACTCAACTCCACCAGAAGACAACACCACTTTGGACAGTACGAATACCCCACACATGACACACTTACACACACACCTGATCACTGCACTAAAAAAAACACCCCCACACATTCCCACAATCCCTTGCATCCTGAATTTTTGTACAGAGAAACAGAAGAATGCACAAATAGAAGATACTGTACCTAGATACTATAGGCACCACCACACCAAACATGAAGCACACACTACATAACTGCACCCTTGCACACAACAAACATGTAACCACTGCACAAAACCACCACATACCACAAGCACACCAAACCACACAACCCCACAACACCAAACAGCACGCCCTGCATCCCTGCACATAATCCACACACCCACACACATCGACCATGTCAGGACAGAAATACCCATGATTCACAGATGAGGAGTTGAGGGTCATGGTAGATGAAATTGTCAGAGTGGACCCACAACTGTTTGGAGCACAGGTCCAGCATACATCTATAGCCAGGAAAACGGAGCTATGGCAGAGGATCGTCGACAGGTTGAACTCAGTGGGAAACCATCTACGCACAAGGGAGGACATCAGGACGAGGTGGAATGACCTACAGAGGACGGTCCAGTCCAAGGTGGCAAGACACCAGATAGCCATCAACAAGGCAGGTGGTGGACACCCATCTCCTCCCCCAGAGTTAACCTTGTGGGAGGAGAAGGTCTTGGCCATCTTGCACCCAGAGGGCCGACTGGAATACAGGATGACTGGACTCTGGTAAGTCAACAACACTCCCCGGGCATGATGTACTCCTGCACAGCATGTACCCCTACCACCCTTACACCCCCTCAGAGCACCCTTACATGCACCAATCTATCCTGAACCCAATACCCTCCCTTGCATGTCACACCTCCCCACTATCACTAATCCCACACAGGCCCGCCAGGAGAACAGAAATCTCCAACTGTAGCAAGTACTATAACTACCACATGACAACACTCCCCACCCTTGTGCAACTGCTAATTCCACTCCACATTAGGACACCTTCACGTATAACCATGTCACCCCCTTCACCTAAAGGATACTTGGACTGCTCACTAGTAAATGGCAATGACAGCATAGATGACCACAACCTACTATAAGACAAGCACACAACAGCACTATCCATCAGCCCTTAAACATTGCCAGTGGTCAAGCAGCTGTCAATGCCATCACTGAAAAGCATGTTAAGGCTATGGTTGCAAACAATCATGTGAACAACAAGAACATTTCAACAGTGTAACACACTTCCTCTCCATCCATAGGCCACCCAGCAGAGAATGCCAGAGACAGAAAGTCAGACCCTGGAAGTAGGCCCAATTGAGGAATACAACTCTGGATGTCTGGAAGGGGACGCCTAACCTGCCCCATCTGGGATGACTGGTCAGTCCACCACCAGCAGCCTCACCCTGCCCACATCTGAGTCCCCCACCTCTGTGGCTACCACAGCACAGGAAAGCTCTCATCCCCAAACCTGTGTCCCAAGGACAGATCAATCTATAGTGTGCCCCACAGTACAGGGACCTAAGTAGACCCCTAACAAGACGATGAAGGTCCTGGTGCCAGTGGGAGTGGTCACACTTTGCCAGGGGGACAGGGGTCAAGAGGCAGTGGGGGGAGCAACTTTGGGTCAAGGGATGAGGCCCCAAGGGGACACGACTGGCCAGGAGGCCATCTCCAGAGTCCTGGGAGCATACCAGAAATCTCAGGAAATCTGACCTGAAGATAGAACAAGATAAGGTAAAGCTTTAATGATGTCTCCCATGTTGCACATCCAATACACATACACATACAGGACACAATCTAATCCTCAGGGATCATGTTGCAGTGGGGAGGTCACCACATATCAGCAAGGTAGGTCTGTAGGTCACACACATGACGAGTAAAGAACCATTCCTCATGGCTAACATCACCAACAGTAAACATATCTTACAAGGTCAAAAACAGGTAGTTACCTGACATCAGGTTTGGGAACAGCGTAGATGAGTTTCTGGACTGTTATGTTATAGGTTTAGGGCTGACCATACACATCCAATCTGCAGTCTTGAAACCATGCAACATTGGAAACCTTATGCCTTTGGCAGTATAGCAGTTACACCTCCCCTTGTGGTAACTCTGCATCCCATCAAAATGCATAACACAGAAGGATGGATGTAGTACACTCACATCCCCTGATACAAAACACAAGGAGGGACAATGTCACTAGGCAGACAGAGTTAGAGGTCCCATAAACTTTAGATCACACATACCTGGTATTCATTGGAAGAATTGCCAAATCAACTCAGTCCTAGAGCCAGCTGCATCCTTCTTGTCAGTTCCAGAGTCATCAGTCTGAGCCACTGGTCCAGCTGCCACCTCCTCTTCATCCAACAGTAGAGTGTGTCTTCTCAGGGCAAGATTGTGTAGCATGCAACATGCTACAATGATTTTGCAGACTTTCTGTGGTCTGTACTGTAGGGCACCACCGGACACATGTAGGCATCTGAATCTTGCTTTCAGTAGCCCAAATGTCCTCTTTATTACATGCCGCGCTCGGCTGTGAGCCTCATTGTAACTGTCCTCCTCATCTGTTGTAGGGTGCCTCACTGATGTCAGGAGCCAGGGCAGGTTGGGGTAGCCAGAGTGACCTCTGTGTACTAGGGTACAAATTATTAGGGAACCATGAGAGGAACTAAGCTGAGTGTGAAGTTAAGTAGCATAGACATCAGACATGAGCAGTGGTACACTTACCAATGAGCTAGGCCCTCTCCCTCTCTGTAGTCGCGACATCATTTGTGGGACACTGCTGTTCTGCTACACATAAGAATCATGTACAGATCCAGGAAACTTTGCTGTCACATAGGATATGTATTGGTGGACAAGACACACCACCTGCACATTGATGGAATAGTGATTCTTCCTGTTCCTGTAGACTTGCTCATTGGCCCTGGGAGGAACTAAAGTGATGTGGGTGCCATTGATGTGCAGTGTCATGAAAGGCTGACTTCACAGTGTGCAGATCAGCACGTTGTGGGAACCGGATGTAGCTGTTCAAGTGCTTGAGTAAGGCATCCAGTACATCTTGTAACACTAAGCTGAACATCAGCTGTGACATTCACCCCAGCAGCCAGTCCCACTGTCACCTGAAAAAATCTTGAGGCGAGGCAATGCAGGACAGACAACACCTGTACTGTTGGTGGGATGGCATGTGGATTAGGTATGGCTGACAGGAGATCCGGCTCAAACCGGGTACACAGTTCCCTGATGGTCCGACGGTTCAAACAATAAGTTTGTATTATGTGTATTTCTTTCAAGGCAGCAAGGTTGACTAGGGGCCGAAAGACGGGTGCATTTCTCAATCTCCCCATTGGACTTTATCTAGGCATAGGAAAGAACACATTTCAGGACATCTGTTACTCTGTTGTTACTAAAGTACACCATAGAAGTAGTAAACAGGACAAGTGATGTAAAGTATTTGTAACCCGACACAGGGAAATAGTTATTCACAAACTACACAACTGTGACACAATTCCATTGATCTACTTGTCACATGAGGTCTGTACGTAGAGGGATGTCAGACATAGTAAACTCGTCCCTATGTCGGTTAAAGTTATCAAACATCCACACATTGAATAGATTATACATCATACATATTGGCAGGTGGCACTCACTTCACTAGTGAGTTCACATGAGTTGACATCGTACATCAAGCAACTTGTGCTTAAGTGATGCTATGATGCACTAGGTTGACATAGAAATCTTTAAAATATGTGCAATGGCAGCCGCCTGTCCTGCATGCAGAGGACAGATCGAAGTGACCTCATTCCGCCGGCGTTAGTCGTCATGGCGGTTGGAACCCCAATGCAACTCCTTATTGGTTAACATTGATGTCTATGGGAAACTGGGGCCAATATTGATCACTGCCGGCGGTGCCGGTCATGACTGTGGTGGCCGAGACCGCCATTTTCTATAGCCCAGCTCACTTGACTCCTGACACTCGAGCAAGCAAGACCTCCACTGCGTGAGCTGCTGTGTACTGTATATGGAAGCCACAATGGCACGCCCTACAGGAGATAGGGCCCCTGCCTTTACCCTGGAGGAACACGAAAATATGGTGGAATGGGTCCTTCCCCCGTATGGACAGTTTTATGTGGATGCAGATAAACAGGTGTTCTGCTTTCCTACTTATCTCGTATCAGAGCTTACAGAACATATCAAGAATGCACTTCTGAGTTCAAAGAAGACCTTTATTGTTGTTAATTCTTCCCCACCCACAAGTTCGTGAGAGACGAATTATTAGATTTCAAGCACAAAAGTAGTCACAGCATTAAAACAAAATATATCTCAGTTGCAATGTACACAGCAGGTTATATTTATAAGATATTGAATGCAAAGCAAAACAAATACTTCACCGTGTGAGAAACTGTTTACAGCTTCATCTTTCTGGGGTCTGCAAGTTGATGACTCCGGTCAACTGCGAGAAAGAGATTATCTACCCACACGGGAGACTGGCAACTGGCACCAAGTTCCAGTCCGAAGTCAGGCAGAAAAGCATCTAATTCTCTGTAGCCCGAGTCATCCCTACAAAAGCGTGCCCCCTCCTCTCAGACCTGGGAAAACTACGCAAGCCTTCGGAGACTGGCCAGATCTCCTAGACTCCTCCTCTTCCCAAGCCTGAGCAGAAAGGAAAACACCAAATGTACTCTCTCTTATCAGGTCTAGTCTAGTGTGAGAAGAAAACATCTTGGTTCATCTTGTGCAAAAACACAGCTTGGAAAAATACAGCTTGGATTCTCAACTGCAATGTCTAACTCCACATTAAAGGCAATAGGCAGCTAACCTAAATATCAAATGCAATGTCTAATGTCATGTCAAAGCCAATAGGCAGCTGAGCTGAATACAAAATGTAAGGTCTAATATCATGTCAAAGCCAATAGGCAGCTAAGCTGAATACAGAATGTAATGTCTAATAGCATGTCAAAGCCAATAGGCAGCTAAGCTGAGTACAAAATGTAATGTCTAATATCATGTCAAAGCCAATAGGCAGCTAAGCTGAATACAGCATGTCAAAGCCACTAGGCAGAATACAGAATGTAATGGCTAATGCAATGTCAAAGCCAATAGGCAGCTAAACTGAATACAGAAAGTAATGGCTAATGCCATGTCAAAGCCAATAGGCGGCTAGGCTGAACAAAACATACAATGTGCTACTGGTGAACATTGAGCAACTAATATGCGCAGTGGTGAAACACAAAGTCATTGGTCAAACAAAACTAATAGCATCACAACAGGTCAGTACAATGTGGTATACTTATCAGCCAGGGTGTTGTTTAATGGCGAAAGTGCCTGATTATAGACATGGCATGATTGACTGCTGGGGTTGTGTTGTTTGAATGATAATGGCGTATTGCGTACTCTGTATGAGCATGTGCTGTGCAGTATGTAGGCCACTGCTGTAGGTGTACTGTAACTCTACATGAATATCTTATTTTGTCTGTGTCTCCCATGCAGGTCAGTGTCCATCAGAAAAAGGGGTTATGGAGAGCCATCGACAAGCAAGTACGGACCCTGCCGGTCCATATCCGGAGGAGCACCCACTGCAAAAAGCAGTGGGAGGACCTGAGAGGCTGGGCCTGGAAGATCGTGGAGGCCCAGCTGGGGACATCTTCCCAATGTGGGAGGGGTGCCCGTTGGACACTGACCCCACTAATGGCTGCCATATTGGCGGTGGTCTACCCTGAGTTGGATGGATGCTTCAGGGCAGCACTGCAGCCACAAGGTGAGTACTGACTGTTTCACATCAGTAGTATGGGCTTCTATTGTGTCAGTTGGATTACGTAGGTATTAATGAGGTGTGTGTACATTGGATAAGATCATAGTCCTGGCTATCACTTCCACTGTTTTGAAGTGGTGTGAGATACCTTTTAAACACCATGCAAGCAGTAATATGTTGGAGCTATACCTCCTTGTCCAGTTACTTCTAGACATACTCCTATGTTGAGTGATTTTCTTTCAAACCTAATTTCCTTATCCCTGAGCCTGCTTTAGATTGCCAATGTCATCTAGTAAAGGCTCATATTGGGTAATAAGTCCTGTGGGAACTTCTAATGTGAAAACATTGCATTCTCAGTTGACTTCTGTACATCATGAGTCCTTTACCAACCTGCCCAATATTTTGTGTGCAATGAACCTATCCTGGACATATGATAAACAATGTGTCAAAAGTGTCAGATTGATAAGCATATGTGGGTCCTTGGTAGTGTTTACCATTGTAGAACAACTGATGACAGACTACAGCATGCCCAAAATAGTAATTTTGTTGGAATTAGGAGGTAACAGTTGCATATTGGGTTTTGTCTTCATGACCAATTTTTGAGGACAATGTTTTATATCCATTCCTTGCCACGTCAGAGGAGGAATAGCTTACTTGTTGATATGTGTCCTAAATGGGTAGGTATTGGCCCTTTCCTCCCTTTCTTTCTCTCCCACCCTCTCTTCCTGTCCTCTTCTATCCTTGTGTGCATCAGCATCATCAGGCGAAGGAGGAGGGGCAGCGACGAGTGGGGAAGCTGCAGCCCATGGGACCCAGGAGGCAGAGTCCACTGATGCTGAAAGGACCAGTGGGATGGAGGGCGAGGGGAGCACCATGGGGGAGACTGGTACAGCAATATCATCTTCGAATTCCTCCTCCGATGGAAGATCCCTGGCAGTGGCAGACTCATCTGGGACCATCCCAGCAACATCCTTGTCCACCAACCCCTTTACTAGAACTGCCCTCCCTGTAGCTCCCCACCCAGTTGCCGGTGCCGGCTCACCCAGGAGGGTAGGCTTCTCCTTTGCCATAGGCACCTCTGCCCATGCCCCTGTCAGTCCTGCTACCCTCAATGAGGAGGGTATTGACCTCCTGAGGTCCATCTCTGTGTGGCACTCAACCATGCAATCGTGAATACCATCCAGGGACTGGCATCCCAGGTGCAACAAAGTAATGTCTACCTGGAAGGCATTCACGGTGCCTTGGCTAGCCTGCAGAGATCATTTCAGGCTCTGGCCTCCTCTTTGATGGCAGCTAGTGTTTCTGCATCTTCCGTCCCCCCTCTAGCTACATGTGCCCAATCCAACATCCCTCTCCCCTCACCCATCCAAAGCACATATATAGACAAGCATTTACCCACTACAACAGACAAGGTGCACAAAGACAAACACAGGCACCACAGGACACACCACACTCATGAACACAGTCAACAGACACCTGCAGGCATGACAACAACCACTCCCTGCACTGTCTCCCCCTCCCCCTCCACCTCCTCCATCACCATCACATCACCACTCACATCTGCTATCACTACACCAACACTCCCTGATCCTACCACCAGTTCTCTCATACCCACAGGCACCACAAGAGCAGACCCGCAGACATCCACCCCACACACCACATCCACACTCATTGCGACAACCATCATGAACACATGCAGCACATCCACCTTACTTGCAGCCACCAGCCCAACATATACTCACACATCTTGCATGACATCTCCTTGCATTTCTTCCCCCTTCTCCCAAAAAACATAAGCACCCTCACCCACCCAACTTACACCCACCACACACAAGCACACATTGCACACAGCTGCATCCATATCCAGCACACCTACACCTCCTACAAACACTTCCTCTACCTCCACTCCTAAACCTTTTACCTGTCAGGGAGACCAGATCCTCGGGGCCTGCGCACATTCCCAACATGTCCACCATTAGACAACTCCAAAGCTCCAATAGATATACCACAGAGCCTGAGAGAGTCCAAGTGGGGGAAAAGGGGATTAGGTAGGGAACAGCTGGGAAGGAGACCTGTAGGAAGCAAGAGGTTAAACAACACAATGTCAAGATATAATCACATTGACTTTCAATAGACTATGGTTCTAAGAGTTCTTATACTGTAATCATGAATAACCTAAGAAATGACTATAACTAGACCTCAAGAAATCTAGGTACCTGGAAAAATCAAGAATGGGTTAATACAATGTTTCATATGAGCTTTTAAGGAAATATCACATACTGTCTAGAATACAAGAACCTTCTTCAATAATGTTTCAGAATAAACATTGCATTTTTACATGAGGACAAAGGCTATCTGAACATTCCCTGGAAACAACAGGAACTGTACTAGGAACTTAATATGCACAAAGAATGTTGCACTTTGAATTAAGCGTTTCAAAGAAATCCAAAAGCTCAGGATAAATGTGTGCACCTCAACAAACACGGCACACCAAAGCTTTCAATGTCATGAAATGATCACGTACACTGCCAATCTACAAGCCAAGCGTTTTATGCCAGGGTTGAATCACGCACACTGTTGCCGATTCGAAATACACAATGCAAATGTCAGGAAATGATCACGCACACTGCCGATCCAAAAACCAAGAGTTTTATGTCAGGGTTGAATCGCGCACACTGTTGCCGATTCGAACAAGAATATGCAAATACCATGAAATGATCACGCACACCGTTGCCGATCTGAATGCCAAGGTTTACATGTTAGAAATGAATCGCACACTCTGCCGATTCGAACAAGAATATGCAAATGCCATGAAATGATCGCGCACACTGTTGCCGATCTGAATGCCAATGTTTACATGTTAGAAATTAATCGCGCACTCTGCCGATTCAAACAAGAACATGCAAATGCCATGAAATCACACTCACGCACACAGAGAGTTTCACAACTAGGCCCAAAACTCGAATGTCTTTGAGAACGGGGGTCAGGGGCCCAGCCCAACCTCCGCCTTACCGCCCTGCTCAAAGATCACCAATATAATGAGGGCAGGCCTGGAATATCAAGGTAGGCCTCCGGGACAGGAGCTCAGGAAGTTGCTGCTGCTCTGCACCAGGACCTCTGAATAGTGAGCACGTGGAGCTGGGCTGGCTCCCTTATATAGAGTCAAGACCAGCCCAACAACCACACCCAGTCATGCTGCAGGGAAAGCTTCTAGAAGGTCCTAGAAAGGGACCACACCCTAACACACCCAGTAAGCCTACAGCAACACCTTGCAAATGAACAGTTATTGCAACATCATTAATAGTGTTTTTCAAGGTTAATCTCTGCTATGCAAAAGGTTAACATACTGCATATAAACACAATGCATGAATTATGCTCTTGCATAAAGACTGTGTTTTTGCATTTTTGTCGCCCGTAGAGCGCGCACTGTCCTGATGTTGACATTACCAATGACCGCCCGTGTACCTAAACATTTTTTCCTTGTCTGTCTTGACCTGTTCCCTACTCCTATCCCACCCTGTGATGCCCCTAAGCACCATGTATCCCTACCTCAACCCAGACCTTCCACCTCCCAGTCTTCCCAAGCCCCTCTCCCTGCTAAAAAATCACCCCCTCCAAAGCCTAAGGTCCCTACTCCAACTCCAAAATCCAAACCCCCTCCCCCACAATCAAAATCGAAACATAAACTCTCCCTCCAAACCTACACCCAAGGACTGCCCTTCCAAGTCCCCACCACCGCCCCCCCAAACCTGAGGTGCCTGCCTGCCCCATTGATGCCCCTACCATGGGGAGGCCAATTTGCAGTCAGGAGTCAAGTTGGGGTATGTGATTTTGCCCAATGTGCCTGGGGCACATCAGACATTTGGACTAGCCAGTAGGCCTCATCTGTATATAGTTTTATCTATTTATAACATTTTTAATACACCTGCCCTCATAACTGTGGATGTTACATTTGAGAAATTGTCCTGCTTTCCTTCAACATGGTTGTGTTATAGCTGTATACTTTGATTTGTGTGTTGTATGTGTATGGGATGTTTCTATGTTGCTGCATGCGCTGGGTTGATGAATTGTGCCATGTGCTTGTTGTGATGTGTTTTTATTGTTGTGTGTGGCATTGTTTGGTAGACCCCTGTGTCCTCCATGTAAATGCTGGTGGAGATGGGGTGCACTTAGTATGGGCAGTGCAAGGGGCCCCCATAGACAGCCCGTTGCGCTTTTCAATACCTGAATTACAGGCAGTGAAAAGCTTGACAGGTGCTGTTGCACCCAACGCACCGCAACATGCCAGCAGCTCGATTGCGAGCCGCGTCAATGTTGTGGTGAGTTTCCTGCTGGGCTAGCATGCAGAAATGTTGTTTCCACCCACTGGCCCAGCTGGAAACTTGTAATAGGGCCAGCGGGCGGAAAACTAGAGTGGTGGTTTTCTGGGCCAAATAGTTTGGAGGGTGGCCTCTGCCCCCTCCAAACTCATAATGAGGCCCCAAGTGTGACGAATATTCCCAGACTTGGGTCCCATGCTCACTGTGCTACTCGAATCAAGCTACACCTGGCTGAAGAGCCAATAGTAAGGCCAACACCATTCCTCAGTTTACTGTTTTCTGGGACCGCGGATGCACCGCCAACAGGCTGGCGGTGCATCCAGGCCAATTCTGACCGCGGCGGTAAAGCCGCGGTCAGAAAAGGGAAACCGGCGGTTTCCCGCCGGTTTTCCCCTGGCCTGAGGAATCCTCCATGGCGGCGCTGCATGCAGCGCCGCCATGGGGATTCCGACCCCCTTACCGCCAGCCTGGTTCTGGCGGTTTTGACCGCCAGAACCTGGTTGGCGGTAACGGGTGTCGTGGGGCCCCCTAACATGGCCCCACCAAGATTTTCAGTGTCTGCATAGCAGACACTGAAAATCGCGACGGGTGCAACTTCACCCGTCGCACCCTTTCCACTCCGCCGGCTCCATTCGGAGCCGGCATCCTCGTGGAAGGGGGTTTCCCGCTGGGCTGGAGGGCGGCCTTCTGGCGGTCGCCCACCAGCCCAGCGGGAAACTCAGAATTGCTGCGGCGGTCTTTTGACCGCGCAGCGGTATTCTGACGGCGGTACTTTGGCAATGAGGCCCTTTGTCTGGAAGTTTGGACTGGACTGTTCTGAATGGAGCAGGGTCAAGGCTGATTTGCATAAGGCTGAGTCCAAACTCAGGTGGCACGGTAGGCAAAGAGTGAAGGATTGTGATGTGGCCCTAAGTGAATGCCAGTGGCTGCGATTAATTCAAGCATTACGTTCATCATCGTAGTGTTGTGGCTCTTTGCTAGTGTAAGTCTAATTAGGCAGATATGGTAAAGGTGCTGGGTTCAGGTGAGTAACGCAGGGCGATCTGGATAAGCCAAATTTGCATTAATTGTTATCCCATGTGAGGGTATCCTCATGCTGGGCAGATGTGTGCCTATCAGTTCATGGTGGACCTTTATGTATCGGAGCCAGTGGAGCTCTCTGAGATATGGTGTGATGTGAGTTGTGCTTGAGAAGTTGAGGATGTGTGTGGCTGCTGGAATCTGGATGGTTTCTACTGTTGTGGTGAGTTGCTTGGTGATAACAATGTAGTGGGTGTTCCTGTAAACCAACTTGCTGTGACTTGGACGAATGACTTTTTTCTGGTGTTGCTTGGAAGCCATTTGAAGATCTTCCTCAGCATCTTCAGGGTGTGAAAGCATGATGTTCTTTCAAATAATCAATATTCTGTGCACCATTTGAAAAGATAGACACTTTAATCAGAAAACACTGCCCAAAGATGCATTCCTCAGACGCTCTGTAGAAAGTTCATTTAAAATATTTCCAGTAATTCTTATCAAAGTGTGACAGCCACAGGGAGGCAGTGTTCAATGAGACTAAAATGCTTCCAAAAGAGTTGGCTGATAAATGTGTCTTTTATGTATGGTTTTTGGAAGCTCTACAATTACAATATTAGATTTTCTGATAGATGAACAAGTAAAAATAGACTATAATTGTCATATAAAGGGGTGTAAATCTATCATTCTTAATGATATTTTAAATAAAATGTGGATGAAGATACTTTGTACTCCCTACCCTTAAACAAATCACTTATGTAGTACTAAAGACATGCCTTGATGAAAAATGGATAGCATTATTATATTTAGTCCTGTAAACAATCCCATTCTCCAGCAACAATTTTAACAAATACCTTATGACATGTGCAATGTCTCCAGCCAAGCCATTTATGTATGGATAGTAACCTAGCATGTAGTTTATGTCTGCTCATTATTAGATATCGCTTAAGAGGCTTTCCAGGTTTAGCTATTTTAAACAGATAAGTAAGAGAATAGCAAGAATATACTCTAAACCAGTTTACAACTAACCCTAGAATTTGAGAACATCAAACAGCACCCTCAAAATAAAGTTCTGAATTCAGAGTTTTCTAAAGTACCACCTCTGCTTAGTGGTCAGTCCTCATGTTCTAGGTCCAGCGTCAAAGTTTTGCTAAAAAATATGCTTGCTCACTTGGGAATTAGACAGTTTTACAAGAACTTGTAAACTTGGCAATGTGGCAAGACCCCAGAGGAGGTGCAACAGGAAGGAATATCTTTATTTGTCCTTGTTTGTTCCTCTTTCTGAATTTTGAAACACACATTGGAAGAGGAAAAAGCCTCGCAAAACTGTTTTTGTGCAGGAAGGTGCCCCTTCCTGCACAAAAACAAGCCTGCATACAACGCAGGCACCCTTGCACCATAGTGCTCAGCAGCCCATTGCAGGATAGAGCAGGAGGAAAGTACAGGAATGCGATGTATGCTATTGATGCATTCCTTCCCTTTCACTTTGACGCAGGACAGGACTTCCCTGAGCCAAATCCCCATACATATGCCCCAAAATGTATATCCCAGTTGGCTTCAAAACAGCACTTAGCAATTGACCCAAAATTGATTTTAAGCTCTTCTAGCTCAAATATATATGCATCACAATTTTCTTTTTCTCAAACTACCATACACAAATAAACATGTCTGAATTTGAGAGCTTGTGAGTAAACAGGCTACCTTGTAGATTTGGTCTGTCTTAAATTTCAGAGTTTTTTCTCAATTTCTGTCAACACTGTTGTTTACTGCATGTCACAAAATACTTTTTCAACCTGGACATAACCATGGAACCAACTGTTGCACATAAACATTGCATTGCTTGAATAAAAACATTACCTTAAAAGTTCCGCTTTGCTTCTCAGTATAAATCACCTTCATGAGTTCATGTAATCATCTATGTTGATGCCAACAACTGGTGGTCCGAGGTCCCAAAAATACTAATCATAGGCTAAGACAATGCCCTAACACTATGGCTCAAAGTGGCACTGTGTAATCTGGGCAGAATATTTTCAAATCAATTTCTAGATTCACAAACATGGAATGACAAATCTATCACTTAGGTTCCTGAACTCAATGCCCTTACAGATTTGCACATTGTCATTTGCGATATTGAGCTCCTAGGAGTAGAAATAACGTATTCACAAAAACACTAGTACATTCTAGATGGATAATGAACATTAAGGGCTCATTTTGACTGATCTTCTGTAACACAAGTGATCCTATTTTTACCGTTTAGAAAAATGATCCTCCACGTGAATATTCTGATGGCTTACTGGAGGTGGTGGAAACTGATAAAATTCTGGTTTAGACACGATGTGCAAAATCACCTGCCAACCCCCTTTATCTTTTAAAATTGGTATCAAATTTGGCCTGCACCCCCATGAATGAACTTACATTTTTCAAGATCTCTTAAAAGTTAGTGAGAATTAAAACATGTTTTACTAAATTACTATATTAGTAAATTGTTTCTAATACACACTTTAAACTTAAATAGAAATATATAATTATAGAGAGAATCGTCATGTTACGTAGAACACATATATTTTAGATTGGTAGATAGTAATATAATGGTTGTTTTCAACCTTATGGTTCTGAATCAGAAGCATGAAGGTCAAGGTGTTTATGAAGTAATGTGTCTGACTTCACCAAATCAAAGTCCCTGCTTCAGCTAATCCCATGGATCACCTGTGCAGGGGAAGAGGAGAGATGGGAATGTCATGCACATTATGCCCTCAACTTTTTCTCTGTCTCCCTCCTTCATCACACTTACAAGTACCCTGAGTTCTGTCAATGAGTCAGAGGGTTGACAACAAATGACAGCAGCTCTGTGAACGGTGATTTTTAGCACGGCCTGTATTTCCCTGTCAGCAACAATGTGTACCAATTTATGGCATACAGGACAGATGGTGGTTGAAGGTGCAAGAGTGCCACCTTAACTTCCACACATTTCTAGGGCCGCTTTGAACCCAGAGGTGATTAATGTTAGAGCACCAACTTCATTGCCTAGTGTTTAACTGCGATGACGTTTTAGGAATGAATAACCAGCTCATACAATATGTGCTTATGCTAATGACTTTCGTTTTTAACACTTCTGTTAAGTTAAAAACAAGTAACATTTTATTCAGTGGCGGCTAGCTCGTTTTTACAATGGGGGCATGGCAGGGGGGATACAATAAGAATAAAAAAATGTAAAAGGCACTTACCTGACAACGATCTTTTCACCTCTCATCCTCTCTCACAGCTCCCACACGCGACGGTCAAAGGACCCAGGAAACTGCACAAGCCAATCCTGACGCTGGTTTCATGCTGGTAAGCAGCATGAAACTAGCACCAGAATTGGTGGGAGTGGGCACTCAGTTGGAGGCCTGTGCTTTCTCTAACCCATCTGTCTTAAGACAGCTGGGCTAGAGAAGTTTGAAGCGTGCATGTCAGGCTGCCCATCGCAAGATGGTCGGCCAAAGGAACAGGTGAACTTTAAACAAGTGCACAGCTCCCTGCTGCCACTTGGTAGCAATTGCCCGCCCCATCCTGACACTCAGTTCAGGACAGGGTGCTGAAGAATAAAATAGTAGTAAACAAAGTTTATTACCATTTTATTTTTCTGTTCTGGGTGCATTTTATGGTGGGGCAATGCTCCTCTGCCCATGTGGAAGGGCCGGCCATAATTTCAGTCGATTATTCCAAAGGCATGATGATATATTTAGAATTAGAATGTATGAGCATATGTATGTGAAGTCTTAGATTCATTTCATATGATAACTGTGTGGGTGGAGACTACTACCCACAACGTGGCAGTGCCTTAAAAATACACCCAGTTATTGTAACTCATTTCAAAAATTTCATTTTCATTTTAATTCTCATTCAAACAATGCACTCTACCTTACAATGACTGTGTTGACTGATCACTGGCAACTCTAAAACCCTTAACAGCTTTCTAATTATAAGTATTTATTTGTACAATTGTCTATAACATCACTGTAAGAGATTAAGATGCCAAGCCACTTTACAACTATGAACATAGAATTCGCATCTTACAATTGACATTCATTATACATAAACTTTGAGAGACATTGGTGGCAGCAAGGGGGAACTGAGCCACACATCCCAGGACTGCTTGCCACTCTGCCTGCATCATAGTGCCCAGAGGCACCATTAATTGACTTCTCTGGTCCCGCTTCGCAGGAGTCTTTAGTGGCAGCAAGGGGGAACTGGACCACACATCCCAGTACTGCTTTGTACAAAGGACGCTCTGCTTGCATCATTGTGCCCAGAGGCGCCATAAATTAAGTTCCCTGGCCCTGCTGCGCAGGAAACTTTGGTGGCAGCAGGGGGAACCGGACCACACATCCCAGTACTGCTTGCGGCAAAGACTGCCCTGTCTTCATCATCGCACACGGAGGCACCATAATTGATGCCCCTGGTCTCGCTGTGCAGGATGCAAGTGTGTCTCACACGGCCAAAGACCCAGCAAAGAGCGGGCCTGTGTACGCCCGTCCATGGCTGGCAGAGGCTAGACCCCCTTTCTTGGTTTTTAGGCTCACCATGTTTTGGCCTACATTTTATATGTTGAGTAGGCCCTGAGGCTGAGAGGTCATGTGGATTGTGGACAGTAAGATTTATTGAAACCCACTGTTGATATGTGTGTGAATGGTATTTAAGGACTTTGAGGACTTGGAAATGTGACTGTATCTATCTCCCCTCTGTTGCCAATCCTGTACTTTAGGTCTGAGTCAGGGTTTTTATTTAAATTGGATACTGCTCATTCATGAGCCTGTGGTATTTGAAGGCCTTTATGTAATATCTGTGATCTATATTTACTTTCTGTGGTTACTGTTGGGGTAAGTTGAACGGACCCCTGAATTAAATTGTGATCTTGATTGCTTGATATTTAGATGCTAGCAGGCTGTTTTTGTAACTTTCCATCATTTGCGGGGGTTGTAAAACTTTTAATCCCAATATTTATTGTTGATTTGGCTACCCTGACTTTCTAATTCTCTGTTTATGCTCTTTGTCGATTGAGTACAAGTTAATTTGGTTTAAAGCAGGGCATTTTGTTTCTCAATTGTGTTTGCATCGTATCCTTTTCTAGGGGATAGGGATGGGTAAGAGGAAATCCCTAGGTAGCCGACCAATGCTCTTACCACCTGTTAAGGCTACTTCAATCAACAAGATCCTTCATAGGGTACTGGGGGTGCTCAGTACGGGGATAGAACTGACTGACTGCCCCTCCTTCCTCCATTTCTTCCCTCCAGGGCCTTTTGAATTAAAACAAAGCAGGGAAACATGATAGGAGATCCTTGCCTAGGGAAGCTACAAGTTTGGGCAATAGAGAAATGGTGCATAGGTTACCTAGGATTAATTTACCACCAGCATCATGCCCATCTGTGCCAATTCTAAGTAGAATACCAAAGCTCCATGTTGAACAGAAGGAGCCTTATGATGTGCTGTTCAATACAACTCTGGATTTGCTCATAAAGTATAGTACTTCCCCTTATCTCAAGCACACAACATTGTGTTTATTCAGCAGGTTGCATGGTTGGGATCTGGTAGGTTGGATCATGAAGGGGATTGTATTATTATTATTAATTTAGGGTCACTTCCTTGGCTCATTCAGTTTTGTTTTGAAATGTAATTGAGTCACTTCTGCTTGGGTATTTCTATAGACCTCTGACAATCCCATTAGCAACCAGCCAGACCCAGCACCAGTGCCCTACCTCAGTCCAAGATTGTTCTACTGCATCAAGGGAAACTGACTCATATACACTCCCTACCTATAATCGGTTTGAGACTCTCAATAGGCTACACTGACTCACTAGAAACAACCAGCAATGTGCCCCTGCAAACACTGAGCCTCACTCAGGGAGAAACCAATACATTCCTTTTAGCCCCTTTGTGTGCTCTATCCCAACAGCTCTTTCAGTATTACCTGAAATCACTGGGACACTATTAGTCGCTGGCCTCGATTTCATGAAACCACTGAAGCAACGTCTTAGGTGTCCCAGGTCCCCTATTTTAAATTAATCTCCTAGAATGTGCCAAGACTGGGATCTAAATGAGTTGAACCAGAATGGTGTGTTTTTATTGATCAATTCAACATCTGCCTTTTCCAGGGGACTTAGGCCAAGAAATCCTTGTTTTTTCCAGGGTTTGTAAATTTTTCTAAACCTTCAATTTCTTCAGGTTAGGAAAGACCCTCTGGGAGGCACTCGAATTGGGTTGAAACATCTATGGCTGCCCAGCTCAAGGAGGTGGCAGTGGATTCTCCAGATTTGCTTTGCGAAAGCCTTCATATTCCTAGTAATCTGTCATTTTTCTCTTGGACAACATGAACCACTATGAATTGATAACCAGCTCCTTGCCCTATAAGAAGATGATAGTAGGGGTATTCCGGCCACTGGTATGGTGCCTAATAAAAATGGTTGACAGTAATTCTTCAAATAAATGCAGTTACTTTTAATCATGGGCTACGTGGTTGCAATGGTAGGACATCCTCAGATCTCCTTGGAGCCCATACGTATAATTTGCATATGGCTGGGTCCAAACTGGAATGGCATGGTGAGCAAAAAAACTTATGGATTAAACCCAGATCGGTGACTGGGTGTGAATGTTTGATTTGGTCTGCATTCTGTACATCAACTGTTCTTTTTGCAGATGTTTAACAGTCCACACCATACGAGTCTGATCGATTACATAGGCCCTCATTACGAGTATGGCGGGCTCAGGGAAAGACCGCTGTGCGAAATGCCACCACCATACCAACAGTGGTGGCGGTAAAGCGACTGTTGTATTACGAGTCGCAAAACACAAATCACCCAAATACAGACACAAAACCAACACTGCCAGGTCAACCCACAGCGAAAGAGTGACTGAACAACTGCCGGACCTGCCACGCCGACACCATTCTGATCGTCATAATATGAATGAACCTCCAGCACAGTGGAACATGCACAGTGGAAAACGTTGGCGGTACGCACTGCGGCAGAACAAAAAGGCACATCGGAAAGTACCCAACACTGCATTGGCTAGTTCAAATAACCCACACCTGATAACCATACACACACCACGGACACCTGACCATGCCACAATATGACTCCCCCACCCACCCATCTACAATCCATTGCATCAGATCCAAGCAGCCACAGCCAAAGACGAGAAGAAGCATACCCCAAACACAGCTAACAAACATCACATAGCACAGATTGCACAAATCAACACTGCAGCCCACCAGCACACACAACCAAACATCTCCACATCACCACACACCCTGTACTACACCCAATAGGCACTACACATACCCACCCCACAAGAAGTCACGCCAGAAGCACCCACGCTTCACCGACAATGAGTTGCCGGTCATGGTAGACGAGATCATCAGAGCAGAGCCACAGCTCATGGGAGTCAAGGTTCAACAGACATCAATAGCCAAAAAGACGGAGTTATGGCAGAGGATTGTCGACAGGGTCCACGCAGTCTGCACATACCCACGCACAAGGGAGGACATTAGAAATACTTTTAATGACCTCCGGGGGAAGGTACGGTCCATGGCTTCCAGGCAGAGGATAGCCAGTAATAAGACTAGCGGTAGGCCCCCACCTCCTTCCCTCCAGCCGACAACCTGGGAGGAGAAGGTCCTGGACATCATGTATCCCTAGGGCCTGACTGGCATCAGCAAAGGGCTCGACACTGGAAAGTCAGCTACACCCCCCAAGCACCAACCACCCATGCCCAGCATGCCTCCCACCACTCACCAAACCACTGCAACCCACCCCACTGACCTGGTGCCAAACACCCCACACCCCTCCTCTGCATGCCACACCACCCCACTCCCACCATCCTTACTCACACATCCCGAATGCCTGGATGTCAAGCACAATGTGGAAGAACCATGGCTCCCACAATCCAATCCAAACAAATGTCTGCAGTGCAGCAGCTGTCATTGCGATCACTGGGTAACAACTCGAACCACTGCATTCATCACAAAAGGGACACAACAACAACAGTCACACAACTAACATCTACCATATCCATCTACAGGTACCCCTGCCACTGACACCCTGCAGAGGATGCCAGGCTCAGACAGCCCCTCCCAGGATGAAGGCCCCAATGGATGTCTGGATGAGGATGACTTGCCTGGGCCATCTGGGGCCACTGGGCAGTCCACCAATGGCACACCCACCCTGGACACACCAGAAGACCCTACCCATGTGGCAACAACACTGCAGCCTGACCCTGAACCCCAAACCTGTGCCCCAGTGACCCAACAATCGGAGGTGTGCCCCATAGTACAGTGGCCAGTGTCAAGGGCACCCACCCCAGACTTTGATGGCCCTGCTGATACTGGGAGTGGGCACACTGTGCCGAGGCACAGGCACAGGGGGCCAGGGATAGTGGGAGGGGAACCACGACCCAAGGGTCGGCACAGCCACACCAACTGACTGCCCAGGAGGGCCTCAACCAAGGCCTGGGTGTATACCAGCACACCTAGGACACTGTGGCCCAGATATTCGCCAATGTGCAGGAGACCCAGCGGCTGCAGGGGCAATACCATCAGGAGGCCATGCAACAGTGGCAGGCCCACATTACCACCATGGCCTCCATTGCAGGGGTGCTCAAGGACCTGACCACTGTCATGAGTGAGTCCACAACCCACCAGCAGTCCCCTAGCACTGGCCACATCCCGTCACAGCACTCCAGATCAGCGTCTGCCAGTGGTATGGAGGCCCCACCACAGGTCTCGCAGGACACCACCATCCCTGCCCCTGTATCTGAGTAACCCCCACACAAGCGAGGACGTCCAAGTAGACATCCAGCTGGACATGATGCCCAGACCAAGACCCACCAGGAAGTGACCCTCTCCTGAACATTCTCCTTGAGTGTGACACCCTGTTGACTGTCCACTCCCATATCACCGTTTATCCATGGCCAGCAGACAGTACATGTATTACCTACAGCTGGCCTTATCATTCTGATGATCTCCGGCGCCATGACCCCACTCATCACCCCTTGCACCTGTACATCACAAATAAATGACAACTGAACACGGTCCATGTCTACATGTTTATTTCCCATGAGTATGTATGGAAAAGCCAATACATGTACAAGTGGCAACCCACCCATATTCATGGGATGGTGACAGCATGGTGTGCAAAATTCCGGGAGGTTGATCGTGGAGCAGGCAGTGGTAGGACATATGTGTCAATGGAGGCAACAGTCCAGGCAGGGAGCACAGAACACCACTACATTTCCCTGAAAGGAGACCAAGACAGGGACAACAATCACTGCATGAGTCACATATGCCTACTCCACACAAATGCACTGTAGGAACAGGAATCCAGGGCAGACATGCCAGGCAGGTCCAAAAACATATGGCCAGTACCAACACACATACACAACACATACCAACCCAATGGTCCCACCCTCACATCAGACCTGGCCCCACATCCACTGCCACCAACAACAGTGTTGCACTGCCACCCAATGTCGACTCCCAGGATGGATGCGGCACCCATGCAACAACCCTGTGTGGCAAACGCATAGCACTTGAACTGGCAAATCAGGGAAGATTCCACATACACATATATGGCACCAGTGCACCTGCACAACACCTGTCTGACTATAGGCCTGACCTGTACACTGTGACTACCTCAGTCATGGCCACATGTGACATCCCCCAAACCCACCCTGAGTCAGAGCTGCAACCAATACCGTCAGTGGTCATACACAACAGGTGGCAACAGGGACATGGCAGACAGTTGTAGAGGACACATACCACACAATTTGCACATACCCGCATCTCAGCCATATTAATGTTGAATCAGCTCCACCCTAGAGTCAGCTGCATCCTCATCATCCTCCTCTTCATCACTCCTCATGTCCCCTTCATCAGCCACTGGTACAGCTACCCCCTCCTCTGCATCCAGCAATGGGATGTGATGCCTCAGGGCCAGATTGTGCAGCATGCAGCAGGCCACAATGATCTGGCACAGTTTCTGTGGCTTGTAGAGCAGGGCACCCCCAGAGATATGCAAACACCACAACCTGGCCTTCAGCAGACCAAAGCATCTCTCAATGACACGTCTGTTATGACAGTGGGCCTCATTGTAACGGTCCTCTGCAGCTGAGGATGGATGCCTCAGGGGTATCAGGAGCCAGGGCAGGTTGGGATAGCCAGAGTCACCTGTGTGCATAGAGGGAAGAGGTATGTCAAGACCGGGAGGAGAATGGGGCAGGGACACCAGGGTGCAGTGAGCTAAGGGGAACACATATGCAGGGGTACATACCGATGAGCCAGGCCCAGTCACTCTGGAGTTGTTTTATCATGTGTGGGATGCTGCTTTTCCACAGGATGTAGGAATCATGCACCGAGCCTGGGAGATTTACTGGTCTGTGAGACAAACCACCTGCACATTAACCGAATGAAAGTTTTTCTGGTTTCTATGCACCTATTCATTCCTCCTGGGTGGCACCAGGGCAATGTGCATGCCGTCAACGGCACCAATGACATGTGGGATGTGTGCCACAGCGTAGAATACAGCCTTGACAGTGGGCAGATCTGCACATCGGGGAAACCAGATGTAGATGGCCATATGTTTTATCAGGGCACACAGTACATCCCTCAGGACGTTGCTGAACATGGGCTGCAACATCCCACTTGTGAGGCCCACTGTGACCTGGAAGGAGCCTGAGACAAGGTATTGGAGAACTGAAAACACCTGCACTATGGGACGGATGACATTGGGATTGCGAATGGCAGGTAACAGATCCGGCTCCAACTGGGCCACTAGTTCCATTATGGACACACGGCTCAGGCGATAGGTTTGGATAATGTGATGCTCTGGTAGGGTAGCAAGGTTGATTAGGGCCTGTAGACCAGTGCATTCCTCATCCTCAACCGTGCATAGTACCTGGGAACAGGCGAGAGATGGTAACATGTCATGCAGCATAGATGTATGACACACTTAATTTCACACGCTTCACACATTGTAATAGTAAAATGGTTGCCGCCAGTATGCATGCATAGGACAGGTGAAAGTGAGATCATCCCGCCGGCATAACACGTTATGATGATAGGTGGTCACGACCGCTGTGCAAATCACCATTGGCTCACACTGTTGCCAATGGGAGGCAGGAGCCAATTGCGATCACTGCCGGCGGTGACGTCCGCAGCAGCCGTGACTGCCATTTCATGTGCTCATGCTGACTTGACTCCTGAACCTCGTGCACTGAAGACCTCCACTGAGTGTGCTGCTGTGTACTGACTCTGGTAGCCAAGAAAGATGCTGAGTCCAGCCTTCACTCAGGAAGAGTTGGGGCGGCTTGTGGATGGGGGTCCTGCCCCTGTATGGACAGTTGAATGGGGCACCAGAGCAGTTGGCGAGCCCATTGTCATTGTTCTGTATGTGAGTTGCGGGCATGGGGATGGGGTCCTTGGTAGGTGGCAGTGTGAATGGAGCATGGACATGGGGGAGAGGCAGAGGGCTAGGTTGATTAACGACATGTGGTCGTGGATGTGTGATGTGTGCTGTCCACTACTGTCCCAGGGATGCCATCCTACATGACTGTGTTCTTCTGTCTTTGTCACCCATGCAGGTCAGTGCCCATCAGAAGAAGGGGATTTGGCGTGCCATTGCCAAGCTAGTGCGGACCCTGGGGATCCATGCCCGGCGGAGCACCTACTGCAGAAAGCGGTGAGAGGACTTGAGATGCTGGTCCCGGAAGACCGCTTAGGCCCAGCTGGGGACCTCCTCCCAATGAGGGAGAGATGCCCATTGGACCCTGACCCCTCGTAATGGCCCACATATTGGCTGTGGCCTACCCTAAGGTGGATGGGCACTTGAGGGCAACACAGCAGCCACATGGGGGTGAGTACTCACTCTCCCTTGTGACATGTTTACAAGGTGGTTCTGGGTGGGTACCATTGGGTAGCTGTAGCGTGGATGCTTGGTACACTGATCTCCACTATGGGTTGCGTCTATCTAGGCAGGATTTACATCACAGGTGTGAGCAATGCCATGCAGTCAGTGGTGGCGGGGCAAATTACTCAATGATGTACTGTGTGGCCACCTACTTTCAAGATTTGCCTGCCAGCACATGGCAACTGGATCTTCAGAGCTGGGGTTTCAGTGCATTGTGATTGGTCCTGGCCAACCACTCTGCCAGGGGTGTATCCATGATCTCAATTAGCTGACAGGCACTGCATGTATGGTAGGGTGGGTGCACCAAGTGTTGACAGTGCTTTTTTACATTAGCCAAGGTGGCCATCCAACTAGTTATGCAGGATCTTCTTGGGTGTCAAGTCCTTTGCATGCATGTCACAATGGCCATGGGTAGTGGGCAGGTACTGGACAGGTGTGGCACATATTACACTCCTTATGTCTAGATATGCCTCAGTTAGACCATTAGCGGTTGACATGTGCATTGTTGCTCCATCCCCCATGGTGTCACCAAATGTTAGGATGTACAGGGTTGGCAAAATGTATCATGGCATCAAATGCAGATGTACTACCCTGTTTGACTGTTGTGCTGGCATTGACCGATTGCACCCTGTCTCTCTCTCTCTCGCCCTCTCCCTGTCGCTTTCTATCTTTGTGTATATCAGAATCATCTGGTGAAAGAGAAGGGGCACTGGCGAGTGGGGAAGCTGCAGCCCACGGGACCCAGGAGGCTGAACCAGCGGAGCCGAGGGGACCAGTGGGACAGAGGGCGATGGGAGTGCCATGGGGGGACCGGATTGACCACTACATCTTCAGACTCCTCCTCCGATGGCGGCTCCCTGGCAGTGGCGGACCCATTTGGGACCACCCTCAGCACCATCCTTGTCCGTTACCCCTCATAACAGCACTGCCTCCCTCCCTGTAGCTCCCCACCTAGTTGCCCATGCCCGCTCACCCAGGAGGGTGAGCATCTCCTTCGCCGCAGGCACTTCTGCCCCTGCCCCAGTCAGCCCTGCTGCCCTCAATGAGGAGGCTAATGACCTCCTGAGGTCCATCTCTGTGGGACAGACCACTATTGTGAATGCCATCCAGGGACTGGCATCCCAGATGCAACAGACTAATGCTTTCCTGGAAGGCATTCACTGTGCCTTGTCTGGCCCACAGAGATCATTTCAGGCTCTGGTCTCATTAACGGCAGCCAGTGTTGCTTCTTCTTCCGTCCCCCCTGCAGCTACCTGTTCCCAATCCCACATCCCTCTCCACTCACCCATCCAAAGCACACCTACGGACCCACATGCATCCACATCAACAGACATGATACGCAAGGACAAACATAGGCACCACAGAGGCCACCACCGCCATGCGCACACTCAACACAACCTTGCAGACAGGTCAACATCCACACCCTGCACCGATTCCCCAACCACCTCCTCCCTCACAGTCAACACCACACTCACACCTGCAGTCAGCATCACATCAGTCACTGTTCCTGCCACATGTGCCCTCACTGCCACCATCACCACATCCTCTGACCCCAGTTCATGCACCCCATACACCAATGGCGCAGACACCACAACTATCAACAAACCCACATGCAGCACATCCACCATACCGCAGACACCACCCCAACATACACTAACACTTCCCCCCAGCATCTCCCTGCATCTCCTCCCTTCCTCCTCCCAGTACATCTAAACGCACACACTCACCCACCCACCAGTCCCCCAGCCCACACATTTCACTCACCCATGCACCTGTACCCATGGTGCACCCACGTACACACCTCACAACCATACCCACTCCCTCCATCCCAAATTTCTTTCCAGTGACCTCCCATGTGTTCTCAAAAAACGTTTCCTGTGCAAGTTTTCCCTGTTCCCCACCACTGACCCCATGCTTGACCCCCCAAAGCACCCTGCTACCCTTCCTCCGGCCCAGCATTCCTCATCCCAGTCTGCCACTGCCCATGACCTTCCACCACCTGCTGCTTCCGCCCCGTGATGTCCACTGCTCCTGCTGCCAAACCCAAGCCCACTCCCTCCTCTTCCCAGGTCAAGCCCACTCCTTCCACCTCCAATGCCAAGCCCATGCCCACCCCCCTTGTTAAGCCCCCACCATCCAAGGGCAAGCCCAAACCACAGCCCCTTGCTAAGCCACCACCATCCAGGGTCAAGCCCGGGGACAGCCCATCTAAGGGCACACCTAAGGGGCCCCCCTTCAGGCCCGGACGGAAGGACCCCCCCTCCAAGCCCAAGGACCCCCTCGCCTCCACCCCCCCAACCCCTGAGGTGCCTGCATTCCCCATTGATGCCCCTGCCCTGTGGAGGTCTGCACAGTCAGGAGTTAAGTTGGGGCGTCATCTTGTGCCCAATGTGCTCGGTGCACTATTGATTTTGAACTGGCCCTTGGGCCTGTATGTACATATGTTTTATCACTTTTTTAATATATGGTTAACATGCGGCACTACACCGTTGTTGTCGTTGTTACCTACCTAGTCCTGGCTTTCATTCTCCATGTATGTGTGGTGGTTGTGGGTATTGCTGTGTGTGTGTTGGTACGGGTGTTTGTTTGCACGTGTGTGTGGGCATGGCTTCCTGTGTCATATGTGTGTTGTGTGTATGTGTACTAATGTCGTTCCCACCAGTGTGTGCTAGGCTGGTGTACTTACACTCGGTGTCATGGTTGCCGTCGCTGATCCGGGAGTTGCAGGGCCAGGAAGGGGATTGGAAGGAGTTGTATTTCGAGTGCCATGGCACCTACTGACGTGCCTGTGTTCCTGAAGGTGGGTGTTCCCTTTATCTTGTTCATTTCCGCCAGGGCTTTGGTGGTGGTGGTTCCGCCCCAGAAATCCTGGCGGTGTGCAACCTTGTAATATGGTTGTGGGATGCTGCCTGACCGCCAGGATGGAGGTGGCTGCTGCCTGGCGCGCCAGCACTTTTGCTCTGGCAGCCTAGATGGTAACTTGCCTGAGTTCTGCAGGTACCTTTCCGGGACTTGTGATCTGGCGGTCTTCATCGCTGGGCCTTGGGCGGTGCAGCAGCCAACTCCCCCGGGGTGGTAAGCTGACCGCCAGACTCTTAATCAGGCCATAATTGTTAAATACCAGACTGTGGATTAATGTAGTTGAGATGGCAGTAATCCCCCAACAAGACAGTTATCACAACACTTTAGCCCTATCATTGATAGATCTTATTAAAAAGAGCACTAATGAGAACAATGGACACTGTGATGCTATGTTGGTATTTTTGAGCAATAGGTATATGATTATATGGAGAAGTGTGCAGTTCTCGCAGGAGTCTATTAGAGGGATTTACAGCCTGTTAGCCAGTTCTCTGGCTGATTTACCTCAATTAGACCTAATTGCAGCACCAAGTAATATTTGGAGATCATAACAGAAATAAATGTTCAGTATTTGATAATATTAAAGATAGGTATTTTTACAAGAAGGTCAGCTGAGCTAAAGGGGGAGGCGGCCAGGGACTTGGTTTAACTCAAACTGTAGAGAGGCCAAATGTAAATTGATTAAAGCAATAAAATCCCACCATAGATCAGTGATTCTGTCATGAAAGAGACGCCATTCCTGCCCATGTGGGAGGCTGAAATAATCCCTATATATAACAAAGGTCCACGGGATTCACCTTTAAATTATTGACCAATAAGCTTGATTGATAGTTCACTAAAATGTTTCAGTAAAGTAATTCTGGCCAGATTACAGGAGTGGATAACCAACAATGATGTCTTAACACCTCTGCAAGCTTGTTTTAGGGGATCAGTAGTATCAGCAACTAGGCATTCAAACTCTAATTGCTGTATTGAAATGTTTTCACTCTAGGTAAGGGCTGATTATGTGTTGTTTTTGTTGACTTTTGGTTGACTGTTTACTTAGTCGCTAGGAAGATCATGTTGCAGGTCTTGACCAAAATGGGGATCCCAAGTTATTTACTGAATATCATAGAGAGGTTACATACCGGGAATTATGCGCAAGTGAGATGTGGTAGCTCAGCGGAGTTAACTTACCCAATTGAAGTGAATAGAGTGGTACAGCAAGGATGTGTACTCGCTCAAAAATTATTTTCATTGTATATTAATTGTCTTCTTAAGTGGTCTTAAGTGACAATGAGTCTTGTGACAATGATGGTCCTAAATTGGCCAACCATAGGGTGTCTGCATTTATGTTTGCGGATGACACATTATTACTCTTGAAAAGGTCCAGTGGGTCTGCAGAGATTGTTGGATCGATTTGAAGTTTTTTGCAAAGAAACAGGTCATGAGATTAATGTAAACAAGACAAAATATATGATTTTGAATCCTGGGTGCTCAAAAAGGGTAGCACAAGGCTTGCTGGGACAAGCTTGGGGAGTGTGTGCACTTTTCACTATTTGGGCCTAACTTTAACTGAACAGTTGACATGTCATTTGCAACGTCAGCAGCAAAGACTAAAACCTGAGCTAGTCACAGGAGGCATCATTAAGATGCTGTTTCAATCCCAATTCCACCCAATCCAACCACCCCTAGAAATCTACAATTCACAAGCTCTAGGGATGGCAAGCTATGGAGCTGAATTGTGGGGCCATGTTTATGTAAATTCCCTTAGTGGAGCAGAAAATCGCCTAATGCGGCAGTTGATAGGGTTTCCTGACAGCACTCCTTTATTTCCACTGAGGTTGGATCTTGGTCTGAGAGCAATTAAGGATGAAGTAGGGCTTCGCCCATTGCTTTATTGGAGATGAGTTTGGTATACGCTCGAGCTTTCTTCATATCCATAATGGACTGGAAGAAGTGCTGACCATTCCAAGTTCTAATGCCATTCCATGGATTTGATATATCTTGGTGGGCTTCGAGACATTGGGCTTGAGAACTTGAGGCGTAGTCCCCACTTGTCTCCACCAATTTCAAGGTCCCTAGTTAAAACTATGAATTGGCAGTATAAGATTCTGGATTGAACAGAGGTTCATTAACAGATACATTTTTGTCTGTTAAAGACTCTTATATGAATTTTCTTTGGATGAGATGCAACCACCATTGGCAAGGTCAAAGGTCAAGACTGGCCTAGCAACCCAGTGCTCACATTATGGGGCCTCTAAAGAGACTATTGAGCATGTCCTGTTTTTCTGTCCTCTTTACCAAAATAGCAGGAAAAATGGATTGTTCCGTAACCTAGGAATTTAAGAGCTGGCAACCACAGTCAGGATATTAAAATATGATGTAAGTTTTCTATCTGTATTTGGGGTCAGTAGACTTTTTTGTTAGGTATGTGGAGAACTAGACAGAGATTGAAAGGTGATATAATGATTAATGACTGATTGCCTTAATCGAATAATTAACACGACAAATAGGAGTATTGGCATGTACTAAAAGTGTTTGAGATGGATTATAAAAGGTGATAGTAATATGAATATGATAGTTTTTGTAGAAAAATGAATTTGATTTTAAATTGTTTTCATCCACCTCAATAGAATGTGTTGATTCCTAGGGTGATACTGTGTTTTAGCTCATCTGTTTTAAGTTTTTATATATATAATATATAATATGTATTATGATGATTGTTTCATTTTTAAATTGTTTTACCTGTTCATGCTTTTATGGCTATGTGCGCAATTGTACTTGCTGACTGGCATAAACTTATATCAAACTGTGTGTTAATCTACAGAAGAGTGAGATCTGTCATTGACTATGTAGGCAGAAATGGGATGCAGCCTGATAAAGTCCTAAAGAGAGGATGCAGGAGAAGAAAGAAGAGAAGGAGGGGAGGATGGCAGAGGAGAGAAGGTGTAGAAGAGGATAATCGAAGCCCCACATTTGAATTCAGAGGGAAAGAGAGTTTGTTAACAAACATGTTGACAGTTAGCAGGGATTATGCATAGGTGTGGAAGGTGATTAGCAAAGAAAAGGGGGCAAGAAGGATTGTAGGAAACAAATCAGAAGAGGGAAGTATAAGATTCTAGAAGGAGTCTTTTAAAATGTTTTCTTTGTTTTTCACTTCTTCTGGGTGGAATTAGCAAAGTTAAAAGGCTGTTCCAGAGAAGGATTGAGGTATGGTACTGTTAGTGTTGATTTCGTTTGACTCCTGACCAGGTATATCTTTGTTACTTATGTGTCCTGGTCCAGTTTAATGCAAAACATAAATAAATATTCAGGCTCTCCCATCCTAAACTTGATTCTGGCTTCAAAGGAGAGATCTTATGAAGTTATTTCAGAACTGGGAGATGTGACCATATGCCTGGCACTAATCTTGGGCGATATACACGAAACACTTAAGTAAAAATATAAGGGCATATTTATGAAAAATGACACACCACTGCACTAGATAGTGCAGTTGTGCGCCAACATTTTTAACATTGCATAATGACTTTTCTTAGCACCATGCGTGTGCCATATTTACAAAATGGTACACCATGGTGTTAAGAAAAGGTTAGCATTAAAAGAATTACGCTAACCTTTGTGACAGGCCATAAAGAAAGATTACGCTAATGCTGTAAAAGTGGCACTAGCATGATTTGCTGCACGGTATCTGATGCTAATCATGCTAGTGCCTTTTTTGTGTTAAAAGCGTAAAACAATTGCCTGTGAAAACTCCAAACACAAGCCATAAGGACCCAAGATTGAGAATGCAGGACAGGCAAGGCCCCAGAGTGACCCCACTCAGCCCTGTACAAGCCAGGATCGATAGTCAGACTTAAAGGAGAAGGGGAAAGTAAGAGGAAGTGCCGTTTCAGTGAGGAGGTGAATAACACCTTGGTTAGAGAGGTGACGGAGCACCAACACCAGCTCTATGTCACCTCTAAATTGCCAATAGGTAGGAAGGAGGCCATATGGCAGTCAATAGTCGATAAAGTCAACAGTGTGGGAGAGGTGAGAAGGACTGCGACCGATTGTAACAAGTACTAGCATGATTGCAAGCGTAGAACTAAAGAGAAACTGGCCAGCAACCAAAAGGCAGCACTTCAGACTAGATGTGGAAGTCCGGCACCCCAGGAGCAACTGGATGAGCTGGAGGAAATGGTGACAGTGGTTATTCCGCAGGAGTTGGTTATCGGTGTCCCAGGACAGGAGAGTGCAGTGTTTCAAGAACTACCATAAAAGCAGGCTAAGCTTCACTGGGGTGCAATCTGGCAACTAACAAATGGCAGAAGGGGGAGGCACATAGGACCCACTGTATGCATGCAAAAGGGTTGCATGGAGGCACAATAATGTCTAAACATATATATTGCCCCCACAATATGCACAGACCATTTCCCAACATCACTTCCTTCATTGCGGCAGCTGTACCATCTGCTCATGTGTAACTCTCATTGAACAACATGTACAAGACCTGTTGCGTAGAGTGGGTTAGCAAGAACATGGGATATGCCTCCCAGCACCATTGAGAATGGGCACAAATGTGATACTACACAATATATAGGGCATGTCTGTGATCATCGTCTGTGCTGCTGTACAAGTAGCTACCATGTCTTCATGTTGCAAGGGTGCCTGTGGAGTGGGGATGTTTGGGGTTGGGCAAAAAGGGGCCTGCATAAAATCATTTACAAGTGGTCTTACGGTCTCACAAGGGACATATATATAAGGCCTTAGTGCAATACCATTATCATTTAGATTGATGCTAATTTGTTCTTAAGGTGGCCATTACACTTTTGCCATATGAACACAGTTGCACAGTGCATGTATAACACCATTTTCTAAATCCTTGTTGCACCACAATATCCCTGTGTTAGAGATGATGTATGCAAGCGGGACGTTCCTACGTGCGGGGGGCAGAAAAAATGGGAAAGTGATTCCTAAATATTTCACTGTGCCATCTTTTGATATCAATTGTAAAGCCTGCCAACGTCAGACGTTCTAGTGATGCATCCATTGTAATCAAAGCATCTCCCTGTGCTTTGCTTTACTAGTGCCTTAAACTTTGGTGCTAATGCAGTACCACAATAGTGACATAACTCATGAAGCTACTGTGGAAATGTCCGCATAGTGCACTGTATTGTAAATTTGGTGCTACCATGGTGTCGGTAGGTGGGGCAACGTGGGGGCGCAAGAAAAGTGGTGCATCATGATCGATGCACCATTGTCGTGTACATTGTGCCCTGCGCGTGATGCACAATGCAACACACATTGAACAACTAAATTCATGGGACATACAGAGATCTCAAACACCATCTTGTCACTCCTACACCACCCTTGAGTTGCTAGACAAAACAGACGCAAACCTAGATGTAACACATTTGGAAAGCATCAGAAGCTGGGTGGGTTAGACATGTGTTGCATGGGAATACCACCGGCAATACACATGGAATGCAAATTACATGCAGTGGCATTTGTTAGAGGGGGATGTAATTACAAGGCCATGTGAAAGCATGCAAGGTGGGTGCAACAGTCTGGGAATTGGAGACTGGAAGATTGTGCCAATGGAGCATAACTGAAAATGAGGCTCTGGTGGGAAAGTGTGCCACTAGGGACCCATAAAGGAGGGCCTTGATGTGTGACCCTGCACCATGCCATTAAGGCACCAAGGTCTAGAAACTGATGACTTATGTCAACAGCTACTATAGTCCAAGATTGACATTTCACTATCCCATTGAAGAGGATGAAGCCTTACTTCCTGCTGAGCTGCCTGCCCTGGATTTCTCTGATGACTTGGATGACCAGCTGCAGGCCATCAATGACACTCTCCAGGACATCCTGGGTGCCATTCAGATACAATCTTCAGTTGCAGCGAGGACACACAGCATTGCCGGGTCTCCACGTGCCCTACCAAAACACCCAACACACACCACCAGCCAGCTCACCCACAACCCTGGACTCCCAGGACCCAGACATTATCTTCCAAAAAAGAGCAGTAGGAGTCCAGTGGGGGCTGACACAGCAGGTACCAGTGGGGATGGAACCCATGGGGGTAGCCTAGAGGGAGTCCATAGGTACCTTAGTCTGAATAAGGACAACTCAGCTGCCATCACAGGCACCCACTTTCTGCTATGTGGAATCCAGCAGTCCCTGGCCGACATGGCCGGTGTCCTGAGGCAGAGGGTCGAGCAAATCCCCTCCCAAAGTTTCACCAGTGTGATTGACAACAGGCTGGGGGCTGCACAACATGTCCTGGACTCCACGGAGTAGATGCTGGGATCCCTCACTGACAACCTGGCTGCCTACCAATGTGATGTTGCTGCTGTGTTGCGAAACAAGCAATTACTCCTTGCTGCAGTGATGCTTTTCATCTTTCCACAGATGACAGCTGCCAGAACCTTTGAAACCACATCAGCAGCCCCTGCTGTTTATGTGCCCCCCTCAATTTCAACAACAGCACCACCCATGGCACAGGTGGCACTGCACACAACAGAGGATGAAGATCTGGAAGGAACATCATTCACCAGAAAAAACACCTGATAGCTACAGTCTGTGGCACATGGACAGTGTCTCCTTAGTTCTGTGCTTAAAATCATGCCAGTGTTGTAACAACTGGCAATGTGCCCTCTTCACTTTCCCACTCGTGAATTATCATGCATGGACTGTCATTGTGGAAACTCCCACCTATTGGCAATTCAAGCACCTCCTCACAGATGCACTTCTCTCCTACACGTCTAATGACATCCATCCCCCTCACCAGACTCTGACTGGACATCAAGTGGCTCTGATGGGGATAATCTTCTGTACAATCTACATAATCAGAAACAAAACGTGCACATGTATTTACATTTAATAAAGCAACATTTGTGATTTGTGCTGATTTTGTGTCTGACGCAGTAACTGTTCAAACTGTATGCAATGTGTGAAGCCAATACTCTGAGTACTAAAAAAAAGGAAATGGGTGGGTTTGTGTCAGACCCCAAGCCACACACAATGATTGAAATATGATTACAGTGACTTATAGCAATGTGGACTGGCAAGTAATTTCTGAGTCACCCAAGCATGTTATGCAACAGATAGCATGCAAGTTTTGCAATGGCTTGTTGGAAATACTACACAAGTGTCTGGGAAAAGCTAGGATGGTAGCACCAGGTCAACAGTGATGTGCCTACAAAATTAGACACGTGCAAGGCTGTAAAGGTCAGCCATGATGGGGCCAGTAATACTTTGCCAATTTAGGGGGAGTGCAATGACTACAACTTCTAAACAATGAAAGTTTCATTACTTACCAACACAAATGAGTGGTGTAAGATAACCTGTTTTGGGATGTGTAACCATACAGTGCTGAAGGATGTCTTGAGTGGCTGATGTAATACTGTTGCCAAACTGACAGGTACTTGGCCATAGGGGTTTCACACAGTCACACATGTCAATTACTACTGGGCGCAAACCCAAAGGCATATGCCTACCTGACCTGTGTAGACATGATACCACCCAGATAGTAAATCATGATCGAGACCATACTATAGTAACCATCAAGATTTAATAATGCCAAAAAACCTACACTAACCTAATCTATACTATCTTATCATGACTTGTCCCTACAGATAATTGATCTACTCTTAACTTATACTATACAGGTAACGCCACACAATAAACATCAACCTCCCACCCCCCCTTAAGGACAACAGAAACTACAGCTAAACATTGACTAACTAAACATATCTCCTAATTAAATACATATTTTTTCCAATTTTTTTTTTATTCTTTCTTAAACACATATCCAGAACCTAACCCACCCCCCCAAAAACACCCAAGAATAGTTAAAACACAAATTCCCACCCCCCTAAGAGTGAAAACTATGCCCTAACACTAACCTACCCTATGCTACTAAACTAAGCCTATCTATCTAATACCTATACTAACAAGAAATGTTTAAAACACGGCGAAAGGAAGGTAACAAGAGCAAGGAGGATCCAAATTCAGCACCTTTTTACTTTCCTCTTAATGTAGCAGAGCATTTTGTACATTTTTTCAGTTTTTTCCTTCAATTTGCCCATCCTCAACTTGAGGTCTGCCATATCTTTCCGCATTTCCTGCTTAAATGATAGAGTCATGAGTGAAGGGCCTGGCTGGGGATGTGATTGTGCTTGAGGTAGAGGGTGCAGAACCTGGAGAGCCATCCCTGGCCTTTTGTGTTGACTTTCCTGGTGTGTGGGTGTTGGTTGCTGGCTGTTTGGGAGATCCTCCATGGGGAAATGCCCTCCAGGACCCCGAATACCTTCTTACTGTTGTAACGTCAGCCCATCCTCCAGTATCCTTTTGCAACAGCAAAGATGTGGTGATGCCTTTCAACACGCTTCTCGAAAGCATGCTTCTGTGCTGAATTCAAGGTGGTTGATGAAACATGAAGGAAACATGTAATCAAATTGTGCGTTGGGCCACCACAACTCACAATACCGTCATCAAGGTCAAGGTGAAAACACATCTGCATCACAACCATCATCTACATATTGTTCATGTCCCTTTGTCAAAGCTAAACAATGTTGCACACAACCAGTGTACAAGCTTGTAACATCTCCTAGTTACCAGGTAAACATCCACCATGCTCATGCTATACAGCAGTTATATGTCCATGGTTGGTCCCACTCATCATGCTGGATAGCTCATGCATGTCCCTTTACATACAGCATTTATCTGAGATCCGATGACATGTATCACACTCATCTGTACAAGGCCTGCAACTTAAATGTGGACTCAACAAACTATGGGGCTTCTCTACAAGCCACTCAACCCCAGGAGCATCACTTTTTAGCATATAAAAAGTGATACACCAGTTGTAAGGGGCTTGTAAACAAGCCCATATGTTCCTAATATGGCAAGGACAGATGTCTGGACACATTGTTACATCGAATCTACATGTGATACGTATTGTTTGTGGTACAGAGATGCACAAATCCACTCCAATATCCACCCAGGCTACTACATGACGGTATGGGCCATGACAACATGTAGAGTCTGAATATTACTCAGTGTGTCACAATACGCTGCCCATTAGCTGTATATGTGTCAATATGTTCAGGTCAGCACTGCCATCTCATATGTTGCTGCATACATGCCACACATCCTATCTACACAGTGATCTAGTAACAGCACTGGCTGATACTGTTCATTGTGTGAAGTTGTTTGCATTACATCATTGGACATTCTCAGGAACTGAACTTTCTCAAAATGTACCAAGTAATGTCATGTGACAATGTTGTATGGGCATCCCTCATGTCATAAGCGCATGTCAACATCTATAAGGATGACATGCGTTGTCAATGTTGCCACATCCAACATTGTTCACATGTGGTATGATGAACTTTGTCCTGACTATCTGAGGTGCTTATTTACGAGCCACTGGCACCACTGGTGTGTCACTTTCGTAGGGAAAAAAGTGAAGCACTGGTGGTGTAAAGGGCTCAATGATCAGCCCCTTAGTGACATAGTGACATGGTCCTTAATCCTAACATGCCCTGAGTTACTGTGCTTCATGTGTGGCACACAGAGCAGTAGCATCTACTGTGACCAACATATTGCCACTCTCCATACATGTTTTCAACCCAGTACTTCTGGCACGTCTTGACTGTTATCACCAGTTTGTCCGTGTATATACCTTTTCCTACAATCACAAGACCCTTGCAGCACACGTTGCCACCAGTGCATCACTTTGTTGTACTCCACAACCTCGGATACCATCTGACATACTGTCAATTGGATAATGCTGTGCAAATTACCACACATGGAATTCTTACATTGCATTGAACACATCATTCAACATCACACACAACTCTTGCACTACAAATTAGACATACAGTATGACACTTACTGGTAGCATCGGGTCTGCAACCCTTGCAACCTCACCAGTGTTGTAGGGTGCGGGTCCACCTGCAAGATATGACATGAGACATAGCACTGTGAATGTTGAACAATGTACAGCATGGACAAATGTTACACATCACACAGGTTTTGCAGATGGATATAGGAGGGTTATTTTAGGGAATACTCAAGTGAGCCCTCCAACATGTCTATTTGACAGCCATTTGTAGGCCAGGGTAACATGTACAGATATGTGCTTAAAACATACATATATGTCTCAGCTGCATTGGTAACATTTTGCAGAGGACAGTCCACTGATATTTTTCACAAGCATAGCACATTGTTGTGTCACTCTGAACATTCATGACTCATGGGACACACATATCCATGACTACCTATACTACTGCTTCATGTTTGTCATCACATGACCATGACCATGCAACATACCACAGTGGCCAGGCCTTTGATGGGCCTGGACTGTTGTGCCTGGTAACCATGTACCTTTGCACATTAAACACATGTGTTGGGTTTGGTGCACGTCAAAATCTTCTGGCTAAACACAGGGACTAAAGATAAGAATATGCCTTTGTCTTACTGACAGTGCATTGCTGCCCTTCTCATGGATGCATGTTGGCACAGACACACTACTCGCAGTCCTGGCCTTTGTCATGAAATGGTAAAGTAACCCCAATGGTGTCCAGTCATGCAATTGCTAAATAGGAATGGGCAACATTTAAGGTGTACTTGCCAACAGTTCTGCTGACCTCCATTTCCAGGTGATTAAGGAGGTCCTGATACTCGGAAATTAGGTCTGCCCACTGGTGCTTCAACTGATGGTATATCCGCACCACACCAAAGATGCATGTCAACTGAGATAGCACCTTGCCCCACTGCAGCTTCCGTGGCTCTGACTCATTAACAAGCATTTTCCTTGTCCTTCCCTTCCCTGACAAAATCACCCAAACTAATCCCAACTACCCCAATTTATGTACCTCAGAAACAAACAAACACCCAACAGTACACATAAGTGACAGCACAAAATGACAAAAAACACTACAAAATATACTTTAGGGACACAACACGGACAGCACACAGCACAAAAGACAACTCTTCACACCAGCACAAGCACCACACAACTTCTCCCAAGCACAGACAAAAAGACTGTAAAGGGAAAATGAAAGTAACTTCACTTTTCTATGTGTGCAGCAAGGAAGTCAATTGCATCATGTTTTAATGTTATACTTTGCTTTTTTTTTTAGCATGATAGCCATGCATGTTTTTTTGAACGATGGTTGATAGGGCATAACTTTTACATTTTGGTGCACAGGTGCAATGCGTCACTTTTTGGAATGCACAATGGCTTAAAATGACCGCATACATTGTTTATTTTTATGCAAATGGTGAAATGTGTTACTTTATGCATGTTGGGCTGTGTGATGCATAGGAGGAGTGATAGTGGCTGCAAGTGTGCATGTGTATGATGCAATTTCCAACATGCATGTCTTCATATGTGTACAATGTGTATACTGTAAGTGTACTTATGTGAGTAAACTTACATTTGTAGTTTTATACAACACAGTTTTTATATTTCCATAATCTTTTTCACCACAAGCTTCTGATAGCTGGCCCATATGTGAGACAGGTTCATGCACATGATATCCTTGACCACTGTATACCTAGGGATGCTGGTGACTTTGCCTGTTATATGGTCTGCTAACCCCGAATTATGTACTTGCATGTGTGTGACAACCTTTGGTTTGTACCAAGGGCCTGACATCATGATGAAATGCAACATGTGTAAGTGAAGAGTTCCCCATTCAATCAAGTATTTGGACTGACATGTCATGGTTGGTATTTATGTGAAATGCTAATGAATGGAATGTGGTCTTCCTGTGTGATCATTAATGCCTACCACAGGGGTGTGTTTAGGGATGGAACTTCTACATACTTTGGAATCCTTCATGGGTAACTGCGCACCACTGTAGCAAAACTCTCTGCTCATATCAGTGTTTAACATGTTCTCTTAGGTAGATACATGTGTACTGTATCTAAATGTTCAGACTTTTTTTCTCAAACACCATGCCATATGTTGCATGTTTTCCTCTGTCCATGCACAAAGTTAGAGGCCGCACCAAGCCTGGGCTACTGGGGGGACATGTGAACATTAATTTAGTCACAAAATTGTGAGCACATACACTTTGACAGCACAATTCCTCACCATGTAGTTTTGCAAGGGCTTCCCTTTTAGCACACAATCTGCATGGCAGGGCTGCTGTCAGACAGAGATGGCAGGCTAGTCATCAGTGCACCAGTGGAATTTTAAAGACTCCCACAGCCCCATTGGTACTGGTGTGGGGCTGAGATCAAAGTGGCCCACTCAGCACAGTTCATTGTGCGTGTGCATCAGGCCCCTGACTGTGTACAGAGTGGATTGAGCTCCCTCTGGGGATTTGGGGGGGTGGCATCCTCGAAGTTTCATTTTGGCACCTCAATGCATATTCAAGTGCAGAAATCGTACTTCACAGCTAAAGTCCCTTGCCTGATTATGTACTGGGGACTTATAGGTTGTTGATGTCAGTCTTGCCCTATTATGTAATAGGGACTTACAGGTTGTTGGTGTTGGCCTTACCCTATTATGATTTAGAGACTTACAGGTTGTTGGTGTTGGCCTTGCCCTATTATGTAATAGGGACTTACAGATTGTTGCTGTTGGCCTTGCCCTATTTTGTACTAGGGACTTACAGTTTGTAGATGTTGGCCTTGGCCTAATATGTACTAGGGACTGTTAGACCTGGGATCCTTCACATGGGTTCCCCTGTCTTTTTGCCTCTGCTTTCTGTGTTTTTGACTGTGTGCTGGACTTCAATTTGCTGGTTTTGGTACCCTGGGCACTTTACCACTGCTGACCAGTGCTAAAGTGCAAGTGCTCTCTGTGTAAACTGTGTGTGTAATTGGCTGTTCCATGATCGGCATATTTGATTTACTACCAAGTCCCTAGTAAAGTGCACTAGAGGTGCCCAGAGCCTGGAAATAAAATGCTACTAGTGGGCCTGCAGCACCGATTGTGTCACCCACATGAGTAGCCCTGTAAACTTGTCTCAGACCTGCCACAACAGTGTCTGTAGGTGCAGTTTCAAACTGCCAATTGAACCATGTACGTCTCACCTAAGGTAGGCCCTATGTATCCCCATGGGCAGGGTGCAGTGTATGTTAAAGGTAGGACATGTATTGATGTGTTTTACATGTCCTGACAGTGAAATACTGCTAAATTCGTTTTTCACTGTTGCAAGGCCTATCTCTCCCATAGGTTAACATGAGGACTGCCTTTAAATATCTTATCTTGTTCAGTTTCCCAGTGGGAGCAAATAGAGATAGGAACTTGGGGTCTCTGAACTCACAATTTAAAACCACTCCTCTGCTCCGCAGCCCTGGTTCTAATGCTGCACCGGATCAAGTGACGCCTCGATCCCCGACTCACACGGTACTGTACCTGGGGGTCCGTGTGACTCAGTGACTGGCACCATTGGTGTCATATTGTCGGGAACAACTCCATCACGATGCCGTGATATCACTAAATTGAAGCATTTTTGTTTCTAAGTGCTATATTGAAGTTTAATCTTTGAAAATCCATAACTTTAGTTATGTATATTGGATTTTTGTAGTTGTGGTCTTGTTTTACTCAGATAAATATTGGCTATTTTCCTAAACTGGTGTTAATTGATTTTGTGGTGTTTTTACTGTGTTACTGTGTGTGTTGGTACAAATACTTTCCACTTCTGAGATAAGCCTGACTGCGTGCACCAAGCTACCAAGAGGGTGAACAGGGTTATTCTAGGTATGTATCTTTCTTCACCAGATTAGTGTGATGGTCCCTGCTTGGACAGAGTGCAAACTGACTGCTAATCAGAGACCCCATTTCTAACATACGCAGGCTACAGTTAGTTTCAGTTGCCACTTTCATCAGACACACTTGTTTGTGCTGGGCAAGCTTACAGGTGTAGTTGATGGCGATGTGACTGGGATATTTACTGTCCTACACAATGTGTGTGAAAATGTGCCTGGACTTATATGGCTACAGTGTTGCTTTGCACATTGAGTATTTGACATTGTGTGATCATTCACACACATTGAAACCAGATTGTGTGATGCAGGCTTCTGGGTCAACGTTGCTGACACAGTTTCTGCAGATTTTCCTTGTTACTCATATTTCTTGTCCTTACAGACTTGCCCTTCATGCACGTCATAGCAATTCATACATGCAGACTTTACTAACAGACATTGCTTCTTCTATAGGCTACAGGCTAAGCAATATTTGTCATATGATTTCCACTGTAAGGAAGATGAGATGACTGACCCCCACATATCTCTCATCACAGCACTTGTGTAACGTCTGAGTCACCTCCACATATTGACTGACAAAGTAAAGTAGGGGAGTGTCTCAGCTGTCCTTCCACACTTCTTTGTTTGACATCAGCATTCACACACAGCTTCATTCACTATTCTTTGTCACATGCACTATGAGTGTGTTTGGATTATGTGAATACTCCTGAGAGCTATGAGTAGAACATGCATGTTTTAAAATCTCTGTGTCCTTATTCACATGTACACTGTGTCAAGGGTTTGTGACTTGTTTTGACATTGCTTGACATGCATGCAAGATACCAACTGGATAGAGTCTGACAGCCTAAGACATTCAGATTTTTTCCTCTGTATTTAACTCTCTATTAGTCACACATGTGAGCGCCACTAAGGGGTATGGTGTAACTTGTCACAAGTGATTGTGTCATTCAGACATAGATTTGTTACATAGAAGACACTGGCCTACTGTTGTTGGTACTGACTACTTTTGTCCTACCTAGCCTATACATCTGAACAGCAGTCTTTGCATTTTTTTTCTGTGTGGATGCTGTCACATGTCAACTGGACACACTGGTGTGATATATATGTTCCATTGTAAACTATTTATACAACAGGCTATGCAGACATTTAACCCACACATTCATTTATAGGTGAATTGTGTATAGTTGTTTGGTGTTCCTGAGTGTGTTCCTATTTGTTTTCCAACAGTTGTGGCCTAGTCATGCTTTCCAAGATGTGGGTGAGTTGCTAAGGTTTGTGAAGGAGAAATGAGGTACTCTAAGACAAATCTGTGTTCACATGATTTATTAACAAATTTGTGTTCAGTGATGATTAAAGTACAGTTTCTAAGTGAAGAAGTTGTGTACAATATTGTCCCTTCGGCGTGCTCCAGCAGCAAAATGTTGTTCTTCCCATCCTCCGCTCATGCATCATTGTCTTCCGCCTCCTCCTTGGGGACCTCAACCTGTTCCTCCAAGGGGATATTGATGCGAACAAAGATGTGCAAATTGCACAAAACTAGTATTATTTTGAACACAAAGAGTGAGGCATATAATAGTCTTCCTTCAGATAGACCCAGGCACCTGAGCCTGGATTTCAGGATGCCAAATGTCCTCTCAACCACATTTCTGGTCCTTTTGTGTGCATTATTGTAAGCCTTTTCAGTATCTGTATGTGGGTTTCCATATGGGGTCATGACCCATGGCTGGATGCCGTAACGTTGGTCCGCTGCAATGGAAGGTGAGAAAAAGTGTCTGACTTGCATTTGTGTTCCTTTCTAACTGGCCTCACACAGTATTTGTCATTGGAGTCAAGATTTGTTTGAACAGTTTGTGCAAAAATATCACCACTACTGTTATGGTTAGTACACATTTCTCCCTTGAATAAGGGTAAACATTTACACAGTGCAGTGCGTGTCATGCGGTGCTGCCATTGCAAAGATTCTGTCCTTAGCGACAAGTCATTCCACATGTACAAACACTGTTGGTCACTCTCATTACATGAAAGTTCTAATGCATGTAATTGTGATTCTCTAAAACAGGTGTTGTATCTGAATGCTCACATTTTTAGAAGTAATCTTGGTGTGGTGATGATTAATCTCTGCTAGGGTTCCTGACGGTGCTTCTTTTTTCCTACCACACCCATGTGCTGTTGGGGAAGTCGAAATCCATTAAGGGGTGGGCAGATGTGCCTGTCAAAATAGACATGCATTGCTTACCCTGACAGCAGCCTCCTTAGATCTAGCTTTACCAATTTAGCCCTAGGACAATATTTAACTATACATGACACTGGGATTGACAGTGGATCAGCTCTCCCATTCACTCAGTGGTATGTCACTAAATAGAATATAAATAAATAACAACAACATTTCACTAACATTCCTAGCATTTAAATACATTTTTGACAAGCACTTGTAGGAAGTCCTTGTCCCATAGAGGAAATGATTTATGCTATATTAAATGTGACCCTAAATACTTTAGCAACATTTTACTTATCACATAACAGTTTTTGATAATTATATTGGAGACCTCAGTAGACTCCACCAAGAGACCATTAAGATTAAACATCATTTGGGTGGACTGCAGGGCCAAGAGGAGAAATTATTTTGAGATTTTCAATTGCTGTTAATACATTTATTAGTGTGATTCTGTCATTGCTCTCGAAATATATGTTTGAGTGTTAGTCATAACATGTACACATACACTTTTAATGAATGCAAATTTTTGAGATGCAGTTCTAGCTTAGGACCTATTTGGTAGAGTTTTTAAAGATGTTTGGTTACAAATATGAGCCCTTGGGGAGTTTTGTACATTTTTCAATTTTGAAGGGCTAAACATTGTGATCAACAAAATATTGTTTGACAACGTAGAAATGTTCCTTATACCTTCCTTGTCTTTTGTCCTTCCCTGTTCCCCTGATCTTTCTATATCGCTGCTGGCATTGCAGCAATTATATTTTTGTAAAGAACTGCTTTGTCCCAATTATTATGTACCCTGCTACAATGTCCCAATCTGGATTGAGCAGGGACCTTAACATACGCCACTAAACATGAATGGCCTAACCCATTCTATCAGACACAAAATTATATTTTCTTGTGCTCTACATCTCCTAATGTAGTGTTTTTACAACATATCAAACAGTCTCCAAGGGGAAATAGATAATCTGAAGAAGAACGGGGTGAGCCGAGTGGTCCATGCCTGTAAATCTTCAAGTAAGGTTCTGACAACATACCAGTCTACAAGTTTCAGGAAAGGTTGCAATGCAGAATTCCTGCCAACAAAAGCCAGGACACTTACAGAATTTGCCTTCCTAAAAGTAATAGAATGTGAAGACTGATACATGACCCTTGACCGAGCACTGGACAGTTAAAAAAAAAACAGACTTAGCAAAGTGTAGGGAAAGATGCTTAAATTTTTTTTAACCTAGACCATGCCTTGATACCTTTCTCTGATGTATGCAGCAGCATCACACAGAATGATTATTTTGTGATATTATGCAATATAGTACTAAAAATAATTGACCTCCTACTTCTTGATAGTGGAATATCTGACCACTCAGGATCCAAATGAATTTGTTTTTGTTAGTACTGACATTTAATAATACAGACTTTCAGAAGACAGAAAATGTCTCAAATTATACTTCAACAACTACAATTACAGCTTGACTACTTCGAGCCAAATACTATGGCCAGCTGGAAAATATTGAACCTTCCTTCATAAAACACATGCTTTAATATATCTTGGGCAGAATTATTAATTTTTGCTTATGGGCAGATCTAGGAACCTTCAACTGACTAGCAACAAAGTACAGAGCAAGAAAGGTTCTGAAAATATTTCTTTGTCAAACTCATTTGCTCCTTTATCAAATATGGAGAACGCCGGGTCTACTACTCTTGACGCTACACTCTCAACGCCTATTTCTCCTCCTACTGCTATTAATAAAGTATTGTCCAATGCTTCCTGTAACGGTTCTGACATCCTCGAATAATAGAGGTAAAAAGGATCCTCCATCTCCTCTTAAAGTTGTTGATACCATTTCTATGGAGTTACTCCTTGAAGAAATAAGAGCGCTTGAACCCTATATGGAGGATACAAACAAACAAATACAATTATTGGACGACAAATGGTCTCTTGTGGAAAACAGAGTCTCGTATGGAACGAAGAGTGGAAGTGCTTGAGGATTCAGTGATGGTTATTCAATCTCTGCAGTCTGAAGTTACTATGTTAAAAAAAACATGCAGAGGATATAGAAAATCGAAATTGTAGGAATAATCTACGTATCTATGGTTTACATGAAGGAATTGAGGGCTCGGATTCTCTATCTTTCTTTTAAACATGTCTGCCTAAGATTCTGGATCTCCCTACTTCGCCTGTCTTGAATATACAAAGAGCGTACAGACTTGGCCATCCCTCACATTTGGCTTTGACATCAAAGAAACCAAGAGGAATAATACTTTATTTTCTGGAGTGTGTAGACCTGCTAAAGGTTCTCAGAGCAGCAAAAGTTAAAGGTCGGATCACGTGGTCAGGTTCTACTCTTTTTTTCGCTCAAGACTATGCTAAGTCAACAGCGGACATACGAAAGAAATTTCTGGGTATGCGTCAAGCATTGAAGTTACTTAATGTTCCGTATGGTCTCTTTCATCCATGTTTGTTCTAGGTGACCTACAATAATAAGACCACAACATATGAAGACCCAGTTTTACTTCAGCATTTTTATTGAGTCTTGTAGGAGAGACACAATGGACACTTCCAAAATATCAGACACTTGAATATTGTATTATTTTGTTTTTCTGTTTTACAATTATCCTCTTGTTTAATGGATACGCCCATTTTTGGTTTTTGAAATCTTAAATTGTTTCAATTGTCCACAGTTTTCATTGTTTCATATGTTTCTCTCCTTTTAGATTTTCATGCATTTACATTCCCGTCTTTTGTGACGGGTCCCTCTTCCTTTTGTGTCTGCGGTCGTGGAGGGAAGGTTATGTCATCTTCCTTTGTGGTTTCACCACCCTCACGTTGTTTTTTTTTTGTCTTATAGGTATGTTTTCATTACTCGTTGTGTGTTTTTTCTGTAGGTTTCATGTTTTCTTCTTTATTTTGTTCTCTTTGTTCTCTCTTACTTGACTTCTTTTGCTCTCAATTTTTCCTCCTTTTCTGGTCTTTTTTCTATTTTTTCATGCTCATAGCTATAGTGTTCTTTTTCTGGATAACAAATGTTTTCTTTTGGTTCTATTTCTCGATATTGATAAGTGGTTTATATGCATTAATTTCATAGTCATATTACATTTTCTATTATATTAAATGACAATTAGATTTCTTTCATGGAATGTTAAAGGTTTGGGATCCCCAATAAAAAGTCAGAGAGTTTTGACACATATCTTAAAATTGAAAGCTGATATTGCTCTGTTGCAAGAGACTCACCTAACAGCTGATGAGGTAGCTAAACTTAAAAGACAATGGGTAGGATATGTTTTTGCATCTCTGGGTACCGGGGAAAGAAATGGGGCTACTATACTGTGTCATAAGGCTTTGAACATTACTGATATTTCTCAAGATTCTGATGAGCAGGGTAGATGGGTTATAGTTTCAATGAATATTAATAAACTACCTCTCACCATATTTAATGGTTATGCGCCAGCCCAACCTGATAAATCCTTTTGGAATGAAATATTAGCTAAGCTAATGACTCTTTCAGATGAATATTTGATTTTTGGAGGTGATTGTAACATGGTTATGGAACCTTTTCTTGATTGCAAATCCACTTCTCGATTTGTTCCATCCACCATCTTTTCACAGTTTACCTCCATGATTCAACAAAGAGCATTAACGGTTGTTTGGAGATTGTCTAATCCCACACTACACTAATTTTCCTTTTTTTCCCCAGTACATTTTTAACAATCAAGGATTTATTATCTGTTTGTCTCACAACCTCTTGTACAACATGTTTTGAGTTCGGAGATTTGTTCCATATTAATCTCAGATCATGCTCCTATAAGCAAGGACCTTGATCTTATCGTACACAATCCGCCAAGTAACAGATGGAGATTTAACAATTCACTACTTCTCGATAATAATTTTACTCAGCTGTTTGAGAAATTTGTCACACAGTTCTTTGCAGATAATGATACCCCTCAGATATCGGTTCAAATTATCTGGGATACATTCAAAGTGGCCTCTAGGAATTTTATTATATCCTATGTTGCCAACAAAAAGATAACGGCTAAAAAATTGCTTCATTTAATGAATCACATTAAACAATTAGAGAATCTTTATAACTCCTCCAAAACTACAAGTTGTCTTAATGACTTACTTCAAGCTAAACTCACTTTCATTAAAAATGTGACTGATATTGCTAATTCTTATCTTCTTAAGTCTAGCGCTAAGTATTATGGGGAACAAAATAAACCAGGAAAACTTTTATCAAATTATCTGAAAATCTAAAAAGATAGAACAAAGATAGAATCTGTTAATAACTCCTCCAATCTTTTATTACATAAGAATGAATTCATTTTGGATGAATTTGTTCATTTGTACACACAGTTGTATACCCCTGATTCTGTTGCACTTCAGGATCTTATTGATCAATACTTGCTTACCATTAACCCATCCGTACTTCAACTTCTGATTTTTCTGAACTTTCTAATGATATTTCTATTGATGACATTCTTAGTGCACTAAAACTTATTAAAAAAGGGAAAGCTCCAGGCCCTGATGGCTTTACTATTGAATTCTATTTAAGGTTTTCTAAATTATTGGTTCCAAGATTATTTGAGCTTTTTACCCATTTTGTTGAAGCAAAATCCTCTGAAGGGTCTACCCAGGAAGCATTATTAGTCCTTCTACCAAAAGATAATAAAGATCCAAAGCTTTGTAAGAATTATAGACCTATATCTATAGTAAATTTAGACTATTACATTTTTGCTAAAATTATCGCCATGTTTTTGGAATTGCTCCTACCCAAATTAATTGATAAAGAGCAGTCTGGTTTTATTAAAGGACACCTATTTATTTTTTAATATATGAGTTTATAGATATCAACGGAACAGAAATGACAGTTAACAAAGCAGCCCATCGAACAGGAAAAACATAATAACACATTATGCAGTTCCAGAGCAGTTGTCAATAGGCCTAGGCCACATTCAGAAAGTTCAACTATAATCACGATAGAGTTCCGTTTCGTGTCCAATCAACACGCCCCGTGATATCTCAGCCCCATGCTCGTTAAATGTGGTAGAGTCAAAGTTCAGGGACAGGCATGCAGGAGCAGGCGTACGTGGGACTTAACACATCCAAAATCAACAGAGAAAAAACGAAAAAGATTGAACTGGGAAAAGGGAAAAGACACAGGACAGCAAGAGACATCACAGAGCAACCATAACGCCGAAGCGAGGTGTCAGAGAGCAAAAGCACCAGAGATGCAGCCAACCAATGTCTACTCAAGCCATCTCACTGAAGAGATTCAAGAAAAGAACGCAGCGGACCCCATATATCCCTCGGCCAGGAACTCCCAGGGACGAGCTCCCAGAAAATCATAAATTGTTTGTGAGAGAATGCAGAATCACGCAACCAATCTGAGCTACGGGGAGCCCGACCTCAGCACATCGCAACCCTGCGCTTTGCCAGCAGCAACAGTAGGCCAATAATCCCCCTGCGAGCCGACAGTACCACTTCGACACAACCCAGCAGCGCCAGTTTGGGGGAGAAGGGAAGCTCCAAGCCAGTCATCTCCTCAATCATACGAACCACCTCCACCCAATAAGAGTGAACACCCCCACAATGCCATTCAAGGTGCAGAAAATCAGCATCCGGAGCTAGGCACCTCTCGCAGCTCACAACCACGTGCAAGCCTGTGGCATGTAAGCCTCTCGGGGTATAATACAAGCGATGCAGGAACTTAAAGTGTATAAGCTGTAGCCTATAGTTGGGTGTCAGAGCTCTCATATGTGCACAACACTTCCGCCATACCTCCTCCGACATAGGCTAACCCACATCAACCTCCCAGCGAGCTCTCACAACCAGCGCAGCTCCACTCTGCTGATCCTGCAAACAGGTATATAATTTAGTGATGAGCTTTTGCGGCGACTGCGCCAGGCACAGCACCTCTAGAGCCTGACACACCAGCGGAGTCTCCGGAAGGCGGGAAAGCACGCATGCAACATTGCACAAGTGCGCAATACAGATAACCTATGCAGCGCAGTATCACGCCCAGTCTCAAGCGCAGCCTCCGGTGATATCAACCGCCCGCCATCAAACCAGTCTCCCAGCTCGGAGAGGCCAGAATCACAAAGAAAATTGCGCAGCTTCACATCCCGAAACATTCTTTTGTCTGCAACATCCAGTACCGACATCGAGGGAGCGAAGAGAGCGTCCGCACCTGACGGGCGCAACAGAGTGGACCAAGCCCTAATCGTGCACTGCACTGTATCCACATTAAAGGACGCCTATTATCAGACAGCATGCGCCTATTTTTTAATATCTCAAGTAAGACGGTGGCATATAAAGTTTCTCTAGCTGCAATAGCTCTAGATGCTGAAAAAGCTTTTGATCGGGTTAATTGGACTTTTATTTTTTCAACACTTTCATGGTTTGGCTTCGGAGCTAAATTCATAAATTTAATTTTGTTATTATATTCCTCTCCTAAAGCAGCTATTTTTCTAAATGGTCTTATTTAAAAAGGATTTTGTCATGGTTGTCCATTGTCACCGCTTTTGTTTGTTCTTGCCTTAGAACCTTTTTTATTGAAACTTAGAACTAATCCAAATTTGCATGGTTTCCATTATGGGAAAAGACAGATACAATTTTCGGCTTATGCAGATGACATCTTAATTTTTATATCCAATCCGAAATTTTCAGTTCCTTCTTTTCTGTCCGAAGTACAGCTTTTTGCTTCTATTTCAGACTATAAGTTAAAGGAAGACAAATGTGAAATACTTCCACTAAATACATTTTTTTTTTCCTGAAGATTTTCAATCCTTAAATTTTAATTGGAATAATGATAAAATTAAATATCTAGGTCTGTGGTTTAAACCCTCTTTTAAAGATACAATTTATTGTAATTTTTTGCAATTATTTTCCGATCTTGACCCTCTCGTTTCTAAATGGAAACCTCTATTTGTATCCTGGTGGGTAGATTGGATTCTCTCAAAATGATGGTACTCCCTGTTATTCTCTTTTATTTGTCAAACTTTCCAATTATTATTTCAAATCTTTATTTTAAGAAGTTGAACCCCCTTTTAATGAAATTCCTATGGAATAATAAGAAACCCAGAATGTCTCTTCAAAGGTTATTGAACCCTAAATGCAATGGAGGGGTTAATTTTCCGAATCTCTGCTCTTATCATGTGGCTTTTTCTCTTAAGCAAACTTCTTGTTTATTGAAGGATGATGATTCTATTTTATTACCCTTATGGGTTGACGTTGAAAAGTCTTTCATTGCTCCCTTGAAAAGTCTTTCATAGCTCCCTTTACATTTCCGGAGATATTGACTATGTCAAATAAACCAGCTTCTATCTCTCTTCCGATTTTTAATAACTCTTGTCGAATTTTACAGCCTGTTTTTGCTTCACACAATGATGATAAAGAGAAGTTTCTAACTTTGTCAATTTGGTACAATAAACTCATTAAGTTGAATAATAGAACCATCTATTGGAAATCGTGGCAATTGAAGGGGCTACGATGGGTATATCAATTATTTGAAAATGATTCCCCGCTTTCTTTTGCACAGGCACAATCTCTTTTTTCACTTCCATCCTCTTTTCATAAAAAATATGATGCTCTAATACACGTTATAAATACTTTATATCAATCTTTTCCAGCTCAGCAAACACCTTCAGTTCGTCCTCTTCCAATTAAGAATTTGTTATTAAAATCCGCATCACCTTCTTGTCTTTATCAAACTCTTACAGCTGTTCCTGAAGATAGACCTAAGTCTGTAATAGAAATACAGTGGGAAATGGATCTGGATATTTCACTTTCACCTTCTTTGTGGAATAGAGTGTGGATTAAAATACGGAAGTCTTCTAGAGCAGCTAACGCAATTCAAACTTTGTTCTTTATATATAATAGGTTATTAATTACACCTTCTTTTTTACATAAAATAAATTCTAACCTCCCATCCTCTTGTTGGTCCTTTAAAACGCCAATTTCTGGACTTAAACACTTGCTTTTTGAATGTTCCTATACATTTCAATTTTGGGTTAAAGTATGGAGTCAAATTAATACAATTTTTAAAACTCAAATTCCCATGAGTTTCTAGGTAGCCTTGTAGCTGACTGGTCTCGATTTTCCAAAACTTCTATTATATTGTTGGATTTATTAATGGCTGTTGCTTTTCAGCAAATTATGAAAAATTGGAAGGATTCATCTCAATTATCCTTTCAAGCTTGGTGGTACGGTGCATGCTAAAATCATAGGCTGGCTAGAGCTTATGTCTCCGCCATATCCCTTGCTATTGAGAGAGACATGCTATGGTTACCTATCACAAATTACTTAAACTCTTTGGCTTATTCTGCATGTAATCATTTTCCTAGAAATGATGAGGTCTCTAAACCACCATGAATTGTTGTTTTTCTTTTTCTCTCTATCTTAATGTATATACTCATATTTAACTATCTCTTATAATATTTTTATAATATGCCTATATACTTTGGTTTTAGAGTATTAATATATTAAAAGTATTTTCTTTTGATACGTGTTTTCTCAGAAATTGAACTGCTGTTGTATTATTCTCATTTCTATTATCAAGTGTATTTCTATATTTCTTTTTTTTTGTTTTTCTCTTGTATACTGTATGACTTTTCAATAAACTTTCTTTTTAAAAACCTTTACAAAAAGCAACACAGCTATGTCAGAGAGAGAGTATGTCAGCTTTACTGGTGATTCAATCCCTCCAGGGACATCTCTTACCACACTCTACATACATATTAAGCTAATTAGCCCATTTTTTTGCCCAGCTATATGGTATAAATCACTAAGACACTTTGAGCATGGAAGAGGATTTCTTGCATCCATTTAGCCTTGCTTCAGTTGAAGGTGGATGCTAGACTAGTTGTTGGATGGTTCCCCCCAACAGAAGAGGACTATGCTGCAGCTATCAATAGAAGGTCGACCTCAAAGGCTAGACATGAAGATGGCTTTTCCATTGAAAACTGCATCCTACCACTATGCTTGGGTTACTGATCGTGGGGATACATACCCTCTTAAGGGATATGTGTAGGCTTCCCGCTCCTTTATTTCACCCTTCCAATGCAGTGAAATTCCCTAGAACTAGCATTTCCACTGCTGCCTGATGACCTGCAGTGTGTATAAAATAAACATAATGGTAGGTCTATGTTTGTAAGTACGTAAGGTGAGACTGCATGTATAAAGCCTCACTTTGGAAAAGAATGCATAAATTGTTTGTGAATAGATTTGTATTTGCAAAATATTAATGAGTTACTGACCTCTGAGTTGGAATGGTGACTGATTCACAAATAAATCATTTTTATAAATCATGTCAGAATGCTTGGGAGAGGGGTCCAGTGGTCCAGAGGGACGCAGCCCGCTCCACTCAATGTAATTTTAAATGGGAGACACTTTAAAAAAAAAGTAACATCTGTGCCTTTAGTGAACAAGGGCTGCTAAAAAAATGTTTCAATTTTGGGAAGCAAATACAGTGATGGAGATCTGCTAGGCCTTCCATGCCTCTATCCTTGCATTTGCAGGAAATGATAGTGTGGTACAAATTTCAACCTGCCTCATTAGTATTAATCGGGCAGGTAATTTTTTCAACTCCCCTGCAAATTGACAATTTGCAATGTGATCTGTCAATAAAGGGGTTGCATCGCAAATTGCATCCCCATTTGCAAACCAGTCATGCAATCTCTATTTTTAAAGTCGGAATTATACATCTGGCCATGGTCTTTCTATTTCATCCACAATACTATTACCATAATAAAGGAACTATTTTCTGCAGTGCAGAAGGTATATCTTCTATCTGCAGTGACATTGACATAACAGAAGGACTACCCTCTGCTCTGCTCACAACATATAGAGCCTGATTATGATGTGGTTGGTGTATTCCCACCCATCCGTTAACTCCTGTTGGCGCACAGGTTGGAATTACAGGTTTAATGAAAGGTATTTAACATATTCGATAATTAGGGGATGTTTTAAGTATCTGAAGGCTCGTTAAATTCAGTTTAAACCTGCCAAAATTTAGCAGGGGAAAAGCACATGGTATTTAGAGTATCATGGGGATTTTGGTGTGTTAAACACCAAAATCACACACCAAAATGTGCATGTTATTCAACACAAATTCGTATAGGTGCTATTTATCATACCTGATAAATTACGTACCCCGTGGTATTGGTATCTCTCAGGTGCACTAAATAACAGCTATCCTTGTAACCAGGGCCTTTGTATTCGAAAACACCCCACCTGCTGTATGTTAAACCTTACAAATGCTGTATATAGATGACAAAAAGAATGACTGAATGGGGCACACACAGTTACTGTTCATTTATGTGCAATGAGTAAACTGTCGGATGTGATAAGCATTATTTGCTAAAAATCAGACAGTCAGGTGTTTGGAATTTATCAGATGGAATAATATTCGTACATTTGAAGTTTTTAGAGAATCACTTACTGCACCACATGTCTTGGTAAATTCCGACCCCTTTCCCTCGTTGAATTCTATCGCTTTTGACTCGCTGACATTTAAGGAAGGGTGCGACAAACATTGCATCATATTCAATTTCGATCGCTTTGCGAACAAGTGTTGGTGAAGGGAGAGCAATTTAATGAGCCATTTGTAACAGCCATGAAGTATGTGAATAGTAATGGCAATCCATGAATATGAATCAGGTAGAACAGTATAGTATAATGAGACATCTTGTTTTAGTAAAACTTGTTTCACAAATGGTCGAGCAATGCCTTCTACGCAGGCAGATTTTCCTCTGGCCCTAATCACTGAAACTTCAGGCAGGAAACCAAATGACACCCATTTGCCAAGTCCATTCCCGCTGTACAAGGTCACCGTGGGGCAATTTCTCCTTGAAACATCTCTCATTCTAAATATTAATTTTCAATATTTCAGCACATATTGAATTGTTTCATCGTAAAAACGTCTGCTTTTTTATATTATATAACGTCTTGGTTGCAGAACCCGTGGATTTGGTATTGCTTGTCTCCTAAAATACTGAAATAGATTTCCAGGAAAAGAGTTTGTCATTTGCTGTCTGCTCCAAAGTTATGCTAAAAAGACGAAAGAACCCATAAAACGACTTTCCCTTTAATTGTTGGCTGCATTCCAAGTCAGTAGTAGTTAATGTAATTCATTTCGCCCTTTTCATGGGATTTTGTTGTGCTTATAGAATAATGAATGTCTTTTGGTTTGATGCAATAAAGTAATACCCTTGGTATTTCTCTCATAGTAAAACATGATCAACTTATTTAGATATTTTGTATTCTGACACCATTCTATCATGTTGGCAACTTCGTTTGAAAACAGTACTTACCAAGAATAAAATAATGTATTTTTTTATTTTAAACATGGGCAACATGATGTACAATAAATAATCTTGCTACGTAGTTGAGATATTCGTGCACTGCTAGAAAAGCATTCACTGCTAACATCCAGGAATTGGTTGTCTTTGCATAGTTCACTGTCTTTCTCAATGCTCTGTTATTCTGTCAAGTACATTAAAAAATAGCTGTTTTGCTGGAGAATTTGTGGTCCATATTTATGAAAAGTTAGTGACGCTGTTGCGTCATTATTTGTTACTCAAAATTATCCTTAAACGAGTACCATATTTATATGGTGGCGCTGGAGCAGCATAGGGACACTTTCTTGTAGTTTGCGTCATTTTTAAAGATCACCGCTTTACCTTGCATTGTTCATTGACAATGCTATGAAAGGTTGGCATTCCCTCCTGAAAAATGGCACTAGCCAGCTAGGGCCATATTTTAAAGCCATCAGAAAAATGACACACTTCGAGGATCGCCTCGAGAAAATTATGTTAACCATGATTAGCATCAAAATCTTAATGCCTGGTAAGACCAGGCAATAAAAGGATCACAGCCACAAGTATAAAAGAAAAACCCATAAAAGTCAAACATCTGGACAACATGGACCTGTTACTGCTACATCTTGGCACCCGGAGACAATGACAGCAATGTTAACAATATGTAATTGCACAGGTGTACAAGTTACAATAGAACAGTACATCAAACATCAAATATTGATTCCAAAAAATAATACGATTGTATCCAGAATAATGTCCTTTCTTGAACTCAAAAACACAATTTATTCCAAATGTAATTTAACAATCCAACGAGCCATAAGAGTGTCCACAAAAAGATAAAGTCCCAAATCAAACAATCTCTAATCCAAAATTTCAAATCATTTCAAGTTCCACTTGGTGATCCGAACATATTCCAAAAATACAAAATTATTCAATTCAAAAGTTTTTATCCACTTGCTTGTCCGTCAACACGTGTTTCATCCGGGGAGTGCCCCTGGATTTCTTCAGGACCTCCTAAAACAATATTCCCATGAATAATATGTCAATATGCAGCTTATTGATTACATTCCTGTTCTCATTATTGATAATATACATACATCTCCATAACAGACAATGGGAACCGTGCCAAATATTTTTCCATAGGACTCTGTGATATCGTGACCTGTGAAAATCATTATACTAGTGATTGATGCAAAAAACATTATACTAGTGATTGATGTAAAAAATGTGTTTTTTGTGCTGTGTGTCAAGCATGCTTAACCGAAGAGAACACCACAATAGTGATATATTCACTAAAACCCATAGACCTACTCAAATATAGACTTACACGTATACTTAAGTGAATTGTAGGCAGAGTATACCTTCCAAATGGACTTAAGTTGTCTATCCAATTATCTTGCCAACCTGATATTCAGAGACATTACAATATGTTTAGCTGAAATACAAATAAATATTCGTAGATATTAGATGTCTCTAATAGCCTTCACTGACAAGTTATGCTAACATATCCTCCAAACTACTCACCTATGATCGATTATTGTTGCTTGTGTTAGGTGTATATCAGTAACCGCGTCTCCTAGAGTGAATATCCAGAAATATCACAGTAAATACTCTTTAGCTACTGATCCACTCGAACCAAAGCGTAACACTCAGAATATAATGGTATAAACACATCTTACCAGCTGTTGGGGGTCACGTAAACTGGGTGAGTACGCACTCGACTATCGAAGCCGAGGCTCTACAACACCACCCTATTTAAGAGCCCCGGTCCCAATTGTAACAGAAGACGGACTAAACGTAGTCGCGTCCCTATTCTGAAAATATAAAAATAGAAGACGGACTGTCTTTATTTATATAGAAGCCGAGGCTCTACAATAGCACCTTATTCGAGAGCCCCGGTCACAATTATAACCAAGAACTGACTAGACATGCTCGCTTCTGTATTCACTAAGAGTTATAAACTTGAGAAACCGATTGTCTCTATTTCATGTGTGTACCTACCACTCTTAAACCCATATAAAAGATACATCCCCTATGTAATGTGTAACAGACACTCCATTATTTAAGAATATGAATAGATCTTTTGTGACAAATTATATTTATGACTCATCTTTATAATGATTACAACCGTGAGTCATATTCATTGACCTTATATTGAATTAAATGAACCCTATATTATCAAATTAGGTTCCTTATTGCATCAAATATGCCAATAGAGATATGCTCACTTATGAATTCCATATTTAATTTATATAAATTTTGCTGCTAGTTATTCCTCACTCCGCAATCCTATAATATATAGACTCCATATTTACTCACATTGATTGTGTTTGATATCCTTAAATCCCTAATCCTATTACTAATCTATTTATCACCAAGAAAATATTCCATCTCATAATCTGTATTAAGACCCCGCTCCACAGCTCCTAATCGTAGAATCCATATAGATTCCCTTCTCCGTAGGGCTAATTCCCTATTGCCACCTCGTGGATTTACTTCGCAATAGTCAAAGCCAAAAAATGTAAATGCCTTGTGAACTCCCTGTATGTTGCACACCTTCATATGAGAGGCTATGGGATATCGTTCATCTTCTTGCCTAATTGCCCTCCAGTGTTCTGAGATTCTCACTTTTAGTGGGCGTACTGTACTGCTTACATAAATTCTCTCACATTTACAAACAAGCATATACACCACAAACTTAGGTGGTCATTCTGACCTTGGCGGTCCATGACCGCCATGGCGGAGGGCGGCGGAAGCACCGCCAACAGGCTGGCGGTGCTTCCTGGGCGATTCTGACCGCGGCGGTAAAGCCGCGGTCAGAAAAGGGGAGCCGGCGGTTTCCTGCCGGTTTCCCGCTGGCCCAGGGAATCCGCCATGGCGGCGCTGCTTGCAGCACCGCCATGGGGATTCCGAGCGCCTTCCTGCCAGCCTGTTTCTGGCGGTGTCCACCGCCGGAACCAGGATGGCGGGAACGGCTGCCGTGGGGCCCCCTAACTGGGCCCCACAAAGATGTTCACTGTCTGCTGAGCAGACAGTGAAAATCGCGACGGGTGCCACTGCACCCGTCGCACCCCTTCAACTCCACCGGCTCCATTCCGAGCCGGCTTCATTGTTGAAGGGGCTGTCCCGCTGGGCCGGCCGGCGGTCTTCTTGCGGTCGCCCGCCGGCCCAGCGGGAAAGCCGGAATGGCCGCCGCGGTCTTTTGACTGCGGAGCGGTCTTTCGACGGGAACCGCTTGGCGGGTGGGAACCGCTTGGCGGGTGGCGACTGACGACCGCCACGGTCAGAATGACCGCCTTAGTGTTACAATATATGTGTGATTTTATATACACTCTGTTACCACTCATATCATAAAAATCCTTTTTCGCCTGCTCCCGGGCCCCATACCCAATTTTCTTCAAACCACCCCACAAACAAGTTCGCATATGAGGGGTAAAATCTAGAGCCCATTGCCACACCCTGTTTTTGTTTATACCACTCTCTTTTGAATAAGAAATAGTTGTTGTTTAATATAAGATCAATCATACTTAATATCGTCTGCGTGTGCCACGCCCATTTGCACATTGCGCATGATCCACATTTGTAGAAACCTAAATTGCGCACACTGAGCCAGTCTGATTTAGTTTTTTCCGATAGATAGCTGGGACTAAGAATATTATTGAGGGTGTTACCTCTTCTAAATGAAACCTCTGGTCTATTACCGATAAATTTCTTTAGTATCTCATCCTGAGTAAGTATAGACCAATGTTTACTCATAATTTTCATAAATTTCTGAGAATTTTCCGTATAATCCAAAATGATCCTTACCTTTTGGTTACTATTTTTCTTACCTTTACTATCCTTCCGTGTACCTGACCCCAATTTTTGTGAACAAGGTATATTCAATACCTTGTGTTGGGATTTGCGTATGACTGCCTCCGGGTAATCCCTAGCTTAAAATCTCTGTCCCATATCCTCAATTGCCTTATGAAAGTCATAATTCTTGCTACAATTTCTTCTTGCTCTAATCATTTCCCCTAGTGGTATGGCCTCTATCTGATGCTTCGGATGCGCACTAGTTGCATACAATAGAGTATTACAAGAGGTCGGCTTATAATATAGTCTACTCTCTATTCTATTATCCTCAACAAACAATTCCACATCTAAAAATTCTAAATGAGTCACACTATATTTGTGTGTAAATTTAATATTCACATCATTCTCATTAAGATGCTTGCAAAAACTTTCTAATGTCACTTCATCTCCTGTCCATAGCATGAAACAGTCATCGATGTATGGCCCCCAATACAGAATATGTGAGTGCCATCTCGCTGCTCTCGGGCCCCATACCCAATTTTCTTCAAACCACCCCATAAACAAGTTCGCATATGAGGGGGAAAATCTAGAGCCCATTGCCACACTCTGTTTTTGTTTATGCCACTCTCTTTTGAATAAGAAATAGTTATTGTTTAATATAAGATCAATCATACTTAATATCATCTGCATGTGTTCCAATAGACTTGCCGATCTTCTATTCAAAATATGCTCAATCGCTTTCATCCCATGTTTATGTTGTAAACTGGTATATAATGCTTCCACGTCCAGAGTTACCATAATCATACCCGCTTCCCACTGAATATCCGATAACAAACTTAATATGTGTTTAGTATCTTTGATGTAAGAAGGTAAATTACAGACAAATGGTTGCAAGAATATATCTACAAATTCTGAGAGTCTCTCTGTGGGGCCTCCCATACCCGAAACTATAGGTCTCCCAGGTGGAAATGTTGACTGTTTATGTATTTTTGGCAGCGTGTAAAGACACGGAAATTTAGGGCGATACACCTGTAAATAAAGATATTCATCCTCCAGTAAATTTCTATCCCACCATCTTTTCAACAGACTATTTTTTTTTCTTGTTAGTGCCATTATCGGATTGTATACCAACTTTTCATAACAGTAGGTGTCACTCAATTGTGTGTAAATCTCCTGCCCATAATCCACACGGTTCATGATAACTATATTTCCACCTTTGTCTGCTCTCTTAATAATTACATCAGCATCAGATTTGAGAGCTTCCAATGCAACATACTCCTCACACTTCAAATTAGGTTTTCTCAATTGTGGCTTCTTCATCTCCTCTCTATTCAAATCACACCATACCAATTTAAAGAAAGTCTCAATATTACATATTGATATGTTACTTCTCTTGAATAAAGGTCTAGGATTTTGTCCATCATCTGTGGGGAATATATGTAAATCTAAGATAGATTTGTATAAATTTATGAGAATGTTGAAATTGAAAAGGTATTTTGATTCACGAGTTAAGGATACAAAGATAGCCCCACAAGTCAAACAGATATATAGTGGTCTATCTATTCAGGATATTCAGGATACTGTAGCACTGATGACGATTACAGATTATGAGGAGTATCCAATAACAACATCTACGATTTTACGAGATTTAAATTTGCCGTTGGATATACATGTTACTAGTGGTTTAAAACAAAGATCGACTTGGATACCTAGATCTATAGTGGACAGTAATATTGGGACTTTCTTTAAATTGGTATGGTGTGATTTGAATAGAGAGGAGATGAAGAAGACACAATTGAAAAAAACTAATTTGAAGTGTGAGGAGTATGTTGCATTGAAAGCTCTCAAATCTGATGATGATGTAATTATTAAGAGAGCAGACAAAGGTGGAAATATAGTTATCATGAACCGTGTGGATTATGAGCAGGAGATTTACACACAATTGAGTGACACCAACTGTTATGAAAAGTTGGTATACAATCCGATATTGGCACTAACAAGAAAAATAAATAGTCTGTTGAAAAGCTGGTGGGATAGTAATTTACTGGATTAGGATGAATATCTTTATTTACAGGTGTATCGCCCTAAATTTCCGTGTCTTTACACGCTGCCAAAAATACATAAACAGTCAACATTTCCACCTGGGAGACCTATAGTTTCGGGTATGGGAGGCCCCACAGAGAGACTCTCAGAATTTGTAGATATATTCTTGCAACCATTTGTCTGTAATTTACCTTCTTACATCAAAGATACTAAACACATGTTAAGTTTGTTATTGGATATTCAGTGAGAAGCGGGTATGATTATGGTAACTCTGGACGTGGAAGCATTATATACCAGTATACAACATGAAACATGGGATGAAAGTGATTGAGCATATTTTGAATAGAAGATCGGCAAGTCTATTGGAACACACGCAGACGATATTAAGTATGATTGATCTTATATTAAACAACAACTATTTCTTATTCAAAAGAGAGTGGCATAAACAAAAACAGAGTGTGGCAATGGGCTCTAGATTTTCCCCCTCATATGCGAACTTGTTTATGGGGTGGTTTGAAGAAAATTGGGTATGGGGCCCGAGAGCAGCGAGATGGCACTCACATATTCTGTATTGGGGGCCATACATCGATGACTGTTTCATGCTATGGACAGGAGATGAAGTGACATTAGAAAGTTTTTGCAAGCATCTTAATGAGAATGATGTGAATATTAAATTTACACACAAATATAGTGTGACTCATTTAGAATTTTTAGATGTGGAATTGTTTGTTGAGGATAATGGAATAGAGAGTAGACTATATCGTAAGCCGACCTCTTGTAATACTCTATTGTATGCAACTAGTGCGCATTCGAAGCATCAGATAGAGGCCATATCACTAGGGGAAATGATTGGAGCAAGAAGAAATTGTAGCAAGAATTATGACTTTCATAAGGCAATTGAGGATATGGGACAGAGATTTTTAGCTAGGGGTTACCCGGAGGCAGTCATACGCAAATCTCAACACAAGGTATTGAATATACCTCGTTCACAAACATTGAGGTCAGGTGCACGGAAGGATAGTAAAGGTAAGAAAAATGGTAACCAAAAGGTAAGGATAAAACTATTGAAAATTATGAGTAAACATTGGTCTATACTTACTCAGGATGAGATACTAAAGAAATGTATCGGTAATAGACCAGAGGTTTCATTTAGAAGAGGTAACACCCTCAATAATATTCTTAGTCCCAGCTATCTATCGGACAAAACTAAATCAGACTGGCTCAGTGTGCGCAGTTTAGGTTTCTACAAATGTGGATCATGAGCAATGTGCAAATGGGCGTGGCAGGCGAAAAAGGATTTTTATGATATGAGTGGTAACAGAGTGTATATAAAATCACGCATAGATTGTAACACTAAGTTTGTGGTTTATATGCCCGTTTGTAAATGTGAGAGAATTTATGTAAGCAGTACAATATGCCCACTAAAAGTGAGAATCTCAGAACACTGGAGGGCAATTAGGCAAGAAGATGAACGATATCCCATAGACTCTCATATGAAGGTACGCAACGTACAGGGAGTTCACAAGGCATTTACATTTTTTGGCTTTGACTATTGCGAAGTAAATCCACGAGGTGGCAATAGGGAATTAGCCCTACGGAGAAGGGAATCTATATGGATTCTACGATTAGGAGCTGTGGAGCGGGGTCTTAATACAGATTATGAGATGGAATATTTTCTTGGTGATAAATAGATTAGTAATAGGATTAGGGATTTAAGGATATCAAACACAATCAATGTGAGTAAATATGGAGTCTATATATTATAGGATTGCGCAGTGAGGAATAACTAGCAGCAAAATTTATATAAATTAAACATGGAATTCATAAGTGAGCATATCTCTATTGGCATATTTGATGCAATAAGGAACATAATTTGATAATATAGGGTTCATTTAATTCAATATAAGGTCAGTGCATAGGACTCACGGTTGTAATCATTATAAAGATGAGTCATAAATATAATTTGTCACAAAAGATCTATTCATATTCTTCAATAATGGAGTGTCTGTTACACATTTGATAGGGGATTTATCTTTTATATGGATTTAAGAGTGGTAGGTACACACATGAAATAGAGACAATCGGTTTCTCAAGTTTATAACTCTTAGTGAATACAGACGCGAGCACGTCTAGTCCGTTCTTGGTTATAATTGTGAGCGGGGCTCTCAAATAAGGTGCTATCGTAGAGCCTCGGCTTCTATATAAATAAAGACAGTCCGTCTTCTATTTTTATATTTTAAGAATACGGACGCGAGTACGTTTAGTCCATCTTCTGTTACAATTTGGACCGGGGCTCTTAAATAGGGTGGTGTTGTAGAGCCTCGGCTTCGATAGTCGAGTGCGTACTCGCCCAGTTTACGCGACCCCTAACAGCTGGTAAGATGTGTTTATAGCATTATATTCTGAGTGTTACGCTTTGGTTCGAGTGGATCAGTAGCTAAAGAGTATTTACTTTGATATTTTTGGATATTCACTCTAGGAGACGCGGTTACTGATATACACTTAATACAAGCAACAATAATCGATCCTAGGTGAGTAGTTTGGAGGATATGTTAGCATAACTTGTCAGTGAAGGCTATTAGGGACATCTAATATCTACGAATATTTATTTGTATTTCAGCTAAACATATTGTAATGTCTCTGAATATCAGGATGGCAAGATAATTGGATAGACAACTTAAGTCCATTTGGAAGGTATACTCTGTCTACAATTCACTTAAGCATAAGTGTAAGTCTATATTTGAGTAGGTCTATGGGTTTTAGTGAATATATCACTATTGTGGTTTTCTCTTTGGTTAAGCATGCTTGACACACAGCACAAAAAACATTTTTTTTACATCAATCACTAGTATAATGTTTTTTACATCAATCACTAGTATAGTGATTTTCACAGGTCACGATATCACTGAGTGCTATGGAAAAATATTTGACACGGTTCCCATTGTCTGTTATGGAGATGTATGTATATTATCAATAATGAGAACAGGAATGTCATCAGTAAGCTGCATATTGACATATTATTAATGGGAATATTGTTTTAGGAGGTCCTGAAGAAATCCAGGGGCACTCCCCGGACGAAACACATGTTGACGTACAAGCAAGTGGATAAAAACTTTTGAATGGAATAATTTTGTATTTTTGCAATATGTTCGGATCACCAAGTGGAACTTGAAATGATTTGAAATTTTGGATTAGAGATTGTTTGATTTGGGACTTATGAGGACACACTTATGGATCTTTGGATTGTTAAATTACATTTGGAATAAATTGTGTTTTTGAGTTCAAGAAAGGACATTATTCTGGATACAACTGTATTATTTTTTGGAATCAATATTTGATGTTTGATGTACTGTTCTAATTTAACTTGTACACATGTGCAATTACATATTGTTAATATTTGAATAACCATTTGTGTTATCGTGTGGGGGATTTGGAGGGTGAAACCCTAGTATTTTGCACCATAAGTGTATTATAATATGGGTCATTTGATTTGAGGGTAGGAGCGCTTATTACTCTACATTCACACTCTTTTATATGTAGACAATGACAGCAATGACTCCAAGTGCTACCAGCATCCTCAACCACTGCAACAGCAGACCAAAAACAGTGCCAAAGGAGGTAGAGAATATTTCTCTAAAGAACATCCATCCTTGGCATCAGGGAACAAGATGTCATCAGACTCTACTGTCTCAAGCGGGAGTCCATTGTTCGGCTGCTCCACCATATTGCTCTTGACAGCACGTTAAGAATGGAAAGTCCTACAACCATACCACCCATAATCTAGTTCCTAGACGTGCTCCACATGCTGGCCCCTGGCTCATTTCAGACAACTGCAGCACAAGTGGGTGGTATCTCCCAACCATCAGTTTCTGTCTTCCTCCCAATGGTAGTGGACGCCATCATCTGCCTCACTCCCCACCACATCCTGTTCCCAAATACACAGCAACTGCAGAAGGAGACCAAGCAAGGATTCTACAAAATTGCTGGGTGCAATGGACTGCAGACATGTCCTACTTGTCCCTACTGCTGCATGGAATACCTTTTTAGGAACAGGAAACACACACACTCACTAAACATACAGGCCATTGTGGACCATCGCAGGATATTCATCAACATCCTTGTTAAATATCTGGGCAGTGTGCACGTTGCCTACAGCTTATGACACTCAATAGTAAGCCAATGTTTCCAGAATGGACACTATGGCAATGGTCTATTCGTAGGTGAGGATGCATACACATCATGACACATACAACATACTAAACACGTGGGACAAACAATACATACACTACACTCCACACACATGGACAAGGAAGCACAAATGACAGTAGAACAGCACATATGCAACATGCATCATATCACACATTCAATGCCTATCACCCTCATATATGGCTACATGTACAAGTCTCTTGCACCACCGGACTCTTACATTTAATAGTGTTCTGGTGGAGCAATGCCCTCTCTTCATTTGAAAGGTAGAGTCAAGCCACTACTTGTGTTCTGATGCTGCATCGAAAATATGGTCCCTTCACACTTATTACTTAGTGTGGAAGTGGTCAGCAATGGGTTTGGCATTGGGCGTGCCACCTTCAAACAACTTGCAGATTGGCACTGCCCCAAATTTACTACAACCTTGAAACCTGAGGCAGCACTATCAAATAATGCCACCTTAGGGGTTCCATCACCATTGCCCTATCAAGCCAAATACCTCATACTCCCACTGTGTATGCCTTTCCCAAATGTGATGTATGTGGCAGCACATATTGCAATAAGAAATTGCCATCATTGATTGATCATGTGTAGGGAGGGATACCTTACTGCACTGAAACAATAAAACCCGGAAAACTGTCATCAACAAGGGTGCCTAGAGTGGACGTTGGCAGCTGAACTACTGCCAGTTCTCTGGTAGAGGTCAGAAATTCACCATATCAAGGAGACATGGCTCATTGTTGGCCTATACCGGTGATGCAGGGCAGTGCAGAAAAGCACCTCATGCCCTGTCCTGTGCCACAGGTGTTTGCTAACTTGGCACATATGTGGCAATACATCTCAAGAGACTATGCCACACTGCAGGATCTCTACATACACACATGCATGCTACCCAGAAATTGCGACAACAGCTTGGTGTGCAAGGGAGGTGCACCATGTCCAAGGGGGGGGTTCACATGCAACACACAGTGCAGAACACATATCTCATGGCACACAATGCACAAAAGTGATACAAATGTACCAAACATGGCTCTATTGTCAGTCAATGTTTTTCAGCATCACACATATCCCCCATCTGCGAACTGTCATGTCAGACAAATTCACAACCCGTGACTGGAAAGTTCACCACCACAGACCAATATAACCTTGCATGCAAGCAGGAACATACACAATGCCAGATTTTGAGGCCAGAGGAGGGTAAATTTCCTGATGCTCCTACATTAGGCGAAAATCCTTTTGTCGAGTCATCGATTATTTTACATCATGCAAGATCAGTACTTTTCAGTACCATGCCTTTTGTATTTGTATTTTTTTAGGTTCATCATATGAATTACGGACAGAAACCCATACAAAGATCTCCCTCATGTGCTGATAAACAACCCCTGTGCTTAATCGAGGTGTTTATTTCTAAAGCAAGACACCTAAATGGTTTCAATCTTACAATCAGTATATAAAAAAGGAATTGCTGTTCCACAATTTTGTCATAGAATGGCAGTCCAGCAGTCAATCTTCCTATTCACCAAAGTGAATCCCACCATGGAAGTAGCTTTGAAGAAAAGTTGTCCAAGTAGGTGGGAAACCGTAACTTTAGTGCTAAATATCAAACCAAGCCTATCGTCATAATAGGATCAGTTCTGGAGTTCCATTTTGCAGGATTATATAAGCATGTTACCCAATATCAGTGATGATGATCTTTGGAAACCAAGAATATATTTGTCCTTTTCTTATTAATGTTGGGCAGTTACTTTCTCCTTTCTGATATTGGGTGCTATCAAAAAAACACAAACTATTTGGGTGTTGAAGAATAAAATATAAAAAAACAAAAAAACAAAAATATAAAAATATAAAAAAAGTACGGAAGATTGTTCATAGCGACATCAATACCAATTTTAAAAAGCACAGAATTTCCAAAATGTACAACGCATCTATGGAATGCACCTACCAAAATGCATGCCTCCTTGTCATTTAACAGTTGTGAGAAATGAAGTGCCACTTTGCACTGAAGAAATGCAATTTTTCTAAATAAAGGTAAACAAAATCACATGGTAAAAGTTACATAAAATTTACAATAACATATAAGAGAGAGACTTGTCCGAGACACCATCACAGTGACAAACACAGACACTATTACTACTGTGCTGACCTAGAGGAAAACAAAGAAGTTATCTAACTGTACCTAAGCAATAAATCTCTCTCCAAATGTTGTTTTAGGGCGCAATGGAATCATTAGTCATTTTTTTCAAATGTTTGTATTGATTTTTTTGTAAGACAAATGAGATTTAAGGGAATATACATCTGTAGACTCCCTGTGGGATATTTTTGGAAGAATATACTGTCACAACAATCTTGAAAATCTATAGATGTCTGTTGGTGATGTAGGATCGACAGTCAGTTAGTTTTCTTTTTAGGGGTCCACCAGAGCTTAATTACTGGGATTGAACAGGATTCACCAGCAAGTTGATAGAGCTCCGGTACAGTGTTTATGCCATGTTGCTACACCAACCACAACCCCGGAATCATAAGTCTTCAAGGTGGCATACAACCTCACTATAGGTTAATCAAGTGGTTGCACTTCCCTAATTAAATCCCTTCCCTCCAGGAAGAAGCATTTGGTTTGGAGATTGTCTATGGGGTGTATACTGAATGGGAAGTTAAAAAGTGCCAGACACCCTAGGGCCATAAATCTCTTTTTCACATAGGCTAACCAAGGTATTTCTAGCCCTTTGTCACAGGAAAAACTGTCTATAATGAACTGTTGATTTAAGATAGCATGTGGGCTAAACCAGAAGGATAGCCACAGGGACAATGGGCTTCGTTTTACAAAATCTTCTTAAAAGGAGAGATCAAACTTCTTGTGGCAGATATAATTGGATCTAGAGGGAGGAATAGAAAATAGTAATCTGCAAACATGGTTCTACACTTGTAAAGTTGTACAGTTTGCAAACTCCCACTCCCCTTCCCCGTCTGTGACCATTGAGACACATTGTCCTTTATAAATTTCCTAAAATGATAAAAAAATTGGCACCACGTTGAGGTCATGGGTGGACTGTGGTCTCAATCTGACCTCTAGTGACTGTCAATGAGAGTGAGAGCAAAGCAATTATTGGAGTGAACAGTATAATCAAAGTTTAACATTTCACCCTTCCAGAGATACCTTTTAAGTCGCCTTGAAACAACTATTTAAGGTCTGATTTAGATATTGGCAGAAAAGTTACTCTGTCACAAAAGTAGCGATTATCCCATCCTCCAAAATCTAAATCCTATTGGATATAATTGGATTTAGATTTGCTGGACGGGATATTTGTCACAGTTGTGATGGAGTAACCCTTGCACTAATATCTAAATCAGGCCCTTAGTCAGTTACTGCCTTGTAACCCTTCCCGTAAAAATATGGTACATCTGTCACCCTTATATTCTCATTTTCTACTGTGCTAATTAGTTCATGGGCCATGAAGTAACCACTAAGCTACATGCCCCTATGTTCGGTTGAAGCACCTTGCAAGCCATTGTGTCGGTGCATTATGTGAAATGTATTGTTCTTAAGTTTAACACTGATGCCCCCTCAAATGATCATGTTAGACACATGGCTAGAGGATACACACTTGTGTTTTAAATCATCTATAAGGCTGAACAATAAAGGGATTTTTTTGTTAATGCAATCAACAAAATTGTTATTATAAAAGTTGATTAAATGGAAGTGTAGGTTCTGGGAAGCCTTCATGAGAAATATTTGAAGCTCACTTCGCTTTTCCACAACAATTAACCCAATAGTTAAGGAAAGCTTAACCCAGATTGAGAGACCTTCTTTGGCTCACCCTGAATGAGAGGGGACAGCAGGAAATGAATGGCAGACATAGCAATTGCAGTTTAAAGAAAGGGTGTGCTAGGGTTCTTGTAACAAAAGAAAAGCATATTTGTTGATCAGAGATAGGTAGGCTGAGATAGTTTGAAGTTGAACCTGCCAATGTTTCAAGTCATGATATATATAGAGTCATTGGGGTGTATGTATCAATTGAGGTGAATCCGGGACAAATCCATCCAATTACAAGTAGCACAGTGCTACTAAGACTGTTATTCGTAAAAGAGATGAGCCAATCACTAGCTTTAGGGTTATGAAGGGCCTTGAATCTATTGTGTAGCAGATGATCATTTTCTGGCAGTGTGGCATGCCAATTGGTGGGATAATAGAGGACTGTTGTGAGTGTACATCATACATACCTTGGTGTTTATGAAAATAGTCAAGAGGAAAAGGAATTATGCAAATTTGTTTCCTCTTTAACAAGCTAGATTATGCTAGCAGGTTTAGTACATAAATTGGATTTCTAAAATTGATAACAATGCAATCACTGGATAAGGATTTCATGGATAAGACCATTCAAATCTTGAGGATAACCAAAGTAACATTTTATTTACAAATTGTTCCTCTCACTCGGTCACATATGAGTTTGAGAATGCTAGAACCAAAACATGGGCACAGACATAGGAGGTGAGTTAGAAGTATTACACTTATCAACAGGTTTAGTTTCATGACATGACCCTTCACTGTTAACATGGTGAAGTCCATGGTGCTCGCAAGTATAATTTGTGAAGCAAGTAGCACAGACATCAAAATCTGAGTGGTCACTATTACATGTTCCCACACATAGGGCTAAAGGCAGTACACAAACAGGAGGGGCTCTGGTGGGAAGACAGCGCAAATAAACCACTGCATTGCCGCTGTCCAGCAGTTTTGGAGAAACATCCTGCAGAGCACAATGTATTGTCAGAGGTACTTACCCCAGTACAAAGAATGGCGGGACCGCTGAGAAGAGTAACTGTGCACTAGAAACTGACAATAATGGGATGCAGCTGGTCACTCACAATCTTACTACATTTCTTACAATATGACTCCAGAAGTGTGTGATCATCAGTAGGATGAAATGGTGGAGACTCAGATGGAACTATGATAGGGTCAGAGGCACCCATCACCCATGTCCCCTTTTTTGCTTTTTGCTGCCAGAGAAGCAGTTGACATGCAATCCTGAGCCAAAGAGGAGTGCACTGGTTGAGGGGCGCTGGAGGATGCCAAACTAAAATCAGGAACAGATTCATCTGCAGCTACCCACTGAATACCAGGGTTCCTAGGCTTAAGAGAGTCTGCTTCCGGTGAACACATCTTCCTTTTAAATATTACATACTACATGCTCCAGAATGATATGATTAGAGGTGCATTAGGGATGGATTTCCCATGATATACAGAATTAATATCCTTGGAAGTTTGAACTCTTAGATATAGAGCCAATGGGGTTGGCCCAGATTAACCTCTGCCGACCATTGATGGGTGTTAAGGGCCCACCCTTGGCCTGAGCTTTACCTCGGTGCAGCTTGTGCATGTCCCATGCAGCCAGTGTTCAAGCTCCACTATGTACTGGGCCATATCTCTTACACAGCTCATTTTTATTTATTTTTATGCCTCTTATAGTATAATGACCATCATCACTTTTTCTAAGTCATCTGGTGTCATATAAAATCAACTGCTATCCTGGTAACACAAACTGTGGGTTAAACATGTTTGCCACTAATGATCCTTAGTCACTATATCTAGCAAAAAAAGTTAACATTTGGCTGGCGGAGGCAGGCCCGGTTAGTGTACCCGCCTGTAGCCATTATTATACTCTGTGTGAGCAAATTTCTGTGTAATTGAAACAATCGGTTGGGGAAATTTTTCTTTGATTAACTGATTTTCTGTCCTTAAAACACTGCATGTTGCACTTTGCATGCAACTTGAACAGATACACATTTTTTGGTAGCGGTCCGGGTGGTCAGTGCATCAAGTTCCTTACACGTCATCTCGGTACACTTTTTTACTGCTTTACACCACATTTCATTGTTTTTGAAAAAGAGAAGTGCACTGGCTTGAGAAGTGGAGGAAATTCTGCATAGAGAGCAGTGCCATGTTGGGAGAGATGTGTGCCAGTGCTCCTAAGAACTAGGAGGAGGAGTTTTCCACTCCTATTTCAGCACGGCTGCAGTGTAGACAAGTGCAGCAGGTGTGCTGCTGGTGTGCTGAAGGTGAGCTTAAGGTAAGCCCATCTGCACCTGTCTACACCCTGACCGTGACCAGCGCTAGCCACCATGACAGTTTTACAACTGATCGAAACCAGAGAGTTACTTATTCAGCTTCTGCATTGAAAGGTATGAGGGGGGAGGTACATTGTGTGTATTCCCCATTCCTCTTTAAATGTGTGAGCCCTTTCTCTTGCGTTCACTGTATGTGTAGGCCATTCCCCGCCAAGGACAAAACGATAAGCATAGCTGCCCAGTTTACTAATCCTCCAGCTTTTAAGGCTGCCCTTATTAAACACGCTCATTACATAAACATTAATTAGACATATTTAGCCAATTCGATGAGAACACACTGGACACACTATTCTTAACAGAGAAATGGATGAAGAAGGATTCCTGTCCCAATTTATAGTGAGCCATCACAGATAATTATGTCTGTGTGCATGCTTATAGGGTGGGCAAGAGAGGGAGGTGTTGATATTATTTTTAGAAAGATTTTTAAATGCAAGACATTTAAACTGGAGGAATTGAAGGGTGTGGAAGGCCTTGGTTTTAGAATCTCCCCCAACGCTAAACACTCATTTCCTGTTATGTTGGTTTATCACCTGCTGGGTGATTTTTTATTATCTTTTGACCAGACCTTAGCCCTCATTTGCATTAATTAAGTGAACACTACAACCCTGGGTCATATCAATGTTCACCTGGAGAAGTTTAAGGATCTCCAATCTCTCCATTTTTTGGAATCCCTAGCCTCATTAAAATCTAGTATGGGTGGAGACTGGACCCACACACAGAGCGGGACATGCTATTGATGGTAATATACCTAATTTAGTGTTTCATATGGAGGTACTCGTATGCTCATCTGCTCTTTTCTTGCTCCTCTTCTTTTGGGCTCAGTGGAAAGAGGAGCCACTATCTAGGAGCAAATGAGTCAAGACCTCGACTTTCAGATAGGGTCAATGAATGTGTAAAGCAGATTCTAATTGGTTCTTGAATGCAGCCAAAGAAGGGGCATAAGATTCGCTCAGCTGGATGGTTCTCCCAGGAGCTGGTTACGGAGAGAGCTCTGTGTAAAAATTTGGAGAGACTGTGGCGAGACCACTACCTAGAGGAGAATAAAATTAGTTGTAATTTAGCCCTCAAATTGTATCATAAGAATATAAAAAAGCAAGCTTCTCCTTCCATGCTCAATGCATCAGAGAGGTTGACAATGATGGGCAGGAGATTTTTAGGGTTGTCTCCAGTTTCGTCAACCACAAAGTAAAAGCCCCTCTCCCTGTGTATAATTAAACTATCTACACAAGATTAAGTGACTTCTTTGAAGATAAGATGCTCAAAATGCAGGCCAATATGGGAAGTCCGTATTTCCTAGTTGTTGTCACAGTACCCAGTGACATCATGAGGCCTGCAGCAGTTAATAAGTTGACACTTTTTGTACCCCTACAATAGAGGAATTGAAGATATAGCTGGCATTGTGCAAGTCAGGCTCTCCTGAAGACCCTTATCCTCCGCGCATTTTGGCAGCTGTCACTGATAAAATTGCTCTAATCTATCAGGGGTTGTTCTCTGTGTCACTTCAGTGATGTGTTATTTCTGACTCCTGGGAGAGAGCAAATGTGATCCTCCTTCTAAAACAAGGCTAATGGAAACCCAGAAGAACCAGCCAACTTTTGACCTGTTTCACTACTCCCTGTGGCTGCCAAAGGTTTGGAAAAATGTGTGCATCATCAGCTTTATACATATCTGTTTGGTAATAAGCTGCTACATCCATCCCAGTACAGCTTTCGCACTCAACACAGCACAGAGAAAAGGACTGCTCGAAATCGCTGCAGGGATTAAGTTGAGTTTGAATGCCTGACAATGTGGCATTGATGCAGTTGGACCTATCATCAGCATTTGACATGATGGACCACAGCATCTTTCTAAAGAGACTAGAACATTTGGGAGTGGTATACTTGGCCCTTGGTTGGTTGAGATAATTTCTGAGGGAAAGAGAGCAAGTGGTGTGGCTGAAACCATTCTTTTCCAAAGTCAAACAGCTGAGATGGGGGGCCTCAGAAGTCTACCGTGAGTCCACCCTTAGCCCCACACTTTTCAACATTTACCTGTCTCCCCTGGCATGTATGATGGAATTGTTCGGCATTATGAGTATTTCTTATGCAAACAATAACTGATCCTACTAACTTCTGAAGGAGACTCAGTCAGGGCCATAGATACTATTGCTCTCTGCCCAAAGGTGCTACTTGAGTGGCTCAGAGAGAACAAACCAATGCAGCCCAAATAAGACTGAGGTCCTATTGTTTGGGCCAGACCCTCTACTAGGATGGACAGGAGCTTGACAGAGTAATGTTCCACTTCCACCCCTCTCCCCCACCCCTAGAGGTGGACAGATACCTGGGCATTCTGTTTGATTTGAACCTATCTTTTAATGCCCAGGTCTCATCAGTGATGAAATCCTGTTTTCGGATTCTTCACCTCCTCAGGAAATGTTTGCACCTCCTCCCTCAGGAAGTACAGGTCACAATGTTTAGAGCATTGATACTGTCCCAGCTGGATTATATCAATTTCTTATACCTGGGTATCCCAGGCTATTCAATCAAATGTTTAGAGAGAGTGCAAAATTAGGCAGTCTGCTTATTGTATAAGTACGCACCTGTATCACTTTTTCGCGAGAAGCTCCATTAGCTTCCAGTGCGGAAGCAAGTGATGTCCAAGGCACTGACTTTGACACATCAAGCCCTCCATGACAGGGGTCCGTTGTACTTGAATCAAATGATTAAGGCTTACAGGCCTGGGAGATTGCTGCGTTCCAATCAGGCTGGGCTGTTGACAGTTCCGCACTCCAAAAAGCAGCATTGAGGGGGGTTCTTCTTTCACAGTTCTCACCATGGGCCTGTGAAATCAGCTGCAGAGATACTTGAGATTAATGATTGAGGAAGACAGTTTTTAAAAAGGGCTGAAATCATATCTTTTTAGTAGTTAGGGTATGGGGGACTCTGGCCAGGATTGTGTCCTCTGGTTGGCCTCCGATGCTGATGTTTAAGCGCCGGGACACTCCTGGAGTAGCTGTGTTCTACATAAATAATCATCATTCATTTATTCATTCAACATTACTATAATTTACTTCTTGGCTGAGTTGATGTATGGCTTATCTGTTTGTCGATGGTCTGTGCAATGTCTGAAACTTATTATATAAAAGTCTTTCTGATTTTTCATCACAGCTTTAAGATAGGCTCATTAAGCATAATTAAAGCTAAAACGTATTATGTTTTATTGTTGCCTCTTTAATTTCATCTGATTCCATTCTCTAGCATTCTGCAAGAATATCTTTATACATCAATGTGCAGTTTTTTTTCCATGAAAGGCACGATTCTGCTACTTTACAAAAAAAAATCATTGTGGGAATATAAACTAACCAATTTAAGATCTGTTGTGGTTACTCAGCACTGCAAAGCATATGTTCACATTTAATATCCAGCTATTAATCATGCAAAGAAAATATGTTGTTTAAAAAATATTGATATAACCCAAAACTATACACTGGAACGTTTCCATGCTTTCAAGGACTTCTTGGCTTCTGCTTTCTTTGACATTACATTATCTTTTTTACTATACATTTTTCAAAATGTAGTTGTTTTAAAAGAATAAGGGGGTCATTACGACCCTGGCGGCCGGCGGTATGTTGGCGGTAACACTGCCAACAGGCTGGCGGTGTTCCGCCAGCAATTATGACCGTGGCGGAAAAGCCACGGCCATACCGCCGGCCCCTCCACTTTGCCACCAGGATTCCGCCTGGCGGTCATAATCCCCAGGGCAGCGGTGCATGCACCGCTGCCCTGGGGATTATGAGTCCCCGACCGCCGGCCTGTCCATGGCGGTACACACCGCCATGGAAAGGCTGGCGGTAAGGGGACTTGGGGTGCCCCTGGGGGCCCCCGCACTGCCCATGCACTTAGCATGGGCAGTGCAGGGGCCTCCAGGCACAGCCCCTTCGCGCATTTCACTGCCCAAATTTCGGGCAGTGAAATGCGCGATGGGTGCTACTGCACCGGCTGCACATCAGCATTGCCGCCGGCTCAATTACGAGCCGGCTGCAATGTTGATGTGACATTTCCGCTGGGCCAGCGGACGGTAACACTGTTACCGTCCGCTGGCCCAGCGGAAATGTCATAATAGGGAGACAGAAATACCGCCGGCAATGGCGGTATTCTGTCTCCCGCGGCCTCGGCGGTCTTTTGAAAAGACCGCCGAGGTCGTAATGACCCTCTAAGTATCTACAATTAGAAATAATATCACATATAGGCATGCACCTCAGACTCTGTTGCATATGATTTTTAACACGTAGGGCCTGATTACAACTTTAGAGGACGGTGTTAATCCGTCCCAAATGTGACGGATATACCACCTACCGTATTACGAGTTCCATAGGATATAATGGACTTGTAATATGGTAGGTGGTATATCCGTCACATTTGGGACTGATTAACACCGTCCTCCAAAGTTGTAATCAGGCCCGTAGTGTGCTTCTCATGCTTTGTTACTATTCTCCTTTAGCCATCATTCTAAAATGTCTTTAATCCTTTGCTGAATAAGTTTAACCCCCTTGGACCAGGATCTGTCTATGATCCTTTAGTAGCCCCTTTAATCATTATACCACCAATAGGATGTATGTGAAATTTAACTATTGAAACAATGCCATTAAAAAAAAGGGTTTCACTATATTGCCTGTGGTACATTACATAACGTTAATATGCATCCACTAAATAGAAATGCAGCTACATTTGAAAGAAAGTATATAAGTGCCATTCTTAATGCCACTTCTACTTACCACCAATGGTAAGTATGGCTGGAGTTAAGAATAATAAACATACACTTATCTTGCAATTTAATTGTAGATCAATACAGTAGATGCAATATTATTGCAGGTTGACATTAATGAATTTGACTTTGTTTCAAACAATAAGAATACTTCTTCATCAGGTGTGTTTTCATCTCCCTGAAAATGCTAAATTCACTTCACTTCTCCTGTTAAGGACTATTGCTCATTTCAAAGGCCACATGAATGTAACCCAAATACCTGTTACCAATTGAAGGACAGAAGAGAGATGAGGTTTTCACTGATATTTTCCTTTATAGTATAATTTAAATTTGTACCAATAGCAGCAATAGACCAGTGTACAAACAATGTTAACAATTGCCAACCATTGTAATAACAGTATTCACATAATTGTATTTTGGAAGTTTGTGCCGCTTTTGCATTACAAAAGTGACGCAGATGCGGTGCAAAAAAAGTATAAATATGGGCCTTTGTTTCTTTCACAACCCAAACCACCACTTCTACCCTTGCCAGCTGTTCTCCATCTACCACTACCATAAACTCTTCATACCTAACCCTGATCCTAATCTGCTCCATCTCTGCCTTTGAATCTTCTGCCCCTCCTCCTCCCTACCCCTTGCTCTTTGCCATAATATTCCAATACAAGAAATGGAAACCATCTTCCATCCTGTGCACCTTTTTTCACTTCTGAGTTTCCTTCGGACTCATCACCCAATCATCTCTTTACTTCTCTACTCCATCCATTTCCTCTCTCTCATTGAGCTCTTTCTTACCCTTTGACTCTTACCCTATTAGTAACTTTCTCCCACTTAATTTCCCATTCCTCCTAAGTGTATCAAGTCACTCATGTTTCTGGAGTCTGATTATGAGCCTCTTGCGCTGGTCTGTGGTTCTCCTCTTTCACCCTAACACTCTGATCAGAACCTGTTACATCCAAAAGACCAGCAGAGGAATTTTGGTCATTTACAGGAACTCTTTGCCTGTCACCATCTTTCAGCATCTCTCTGAAGTAGAATGTAATTAAATACATGTTAATTTCTCTATTTCTCCTACTCTCCCTTCCTCTTATTCTCTCTTCCTCTTTTCTACTCTTACACATATCCTTTCTAATGAGCGTCATCTCCATGGAGTTCTTCCTTGACTCCGTCACTGACCTTGTCATTGACCACATCAACCTAGCAAATTGAGACTTCTGAGTTCCCTTCTGCCTCATCACCCAATCCTTTCATTTTATTCTCTATTCCACCCTTTTCCTCTCTCCCATTGACTCCATTTTGCCCTTTGACTCTTACCCTATCAGTAACATTCCCCCATTTCATTTCCCATCCCTCCTAAATCAAGTCACTCATGCTTCTGGAGTCCGATGATGAGCCGCTTGCACTTGTCTATGGTTCCCCTCTTTCACCCTAACACACCATGACAATCACACCAGTTCTTATCCGCTAGGCACCATCAGTTCAGAAGCTTCATCAATGCAAGACGATTGGTCACAAGTAATTGGACTAAGTCACAATGCTGTCCTTTTGCTACACAAGGCTATCCTACAGACTTATCAAATTCTGATCAAAACCTGGTACTTCAAAAAGACTAGTAGAGGAATTACAGTCATTTACAGGAACTCTTTGCCTGCCACCATCATCCAGCTCCTCTCTGCAGTAGAATGTAATTAATTCTCGTACTCTCCTGTCCTCTTATTCTTTTTTCCTCTTTTCCACTACTATACATATCCTTTCCAATGATCCTCATCTCCATGGAGTTCTTCCTTGACTCCATCACTGACCTTGCCATTGACCACATCAACGAGAAAGTTGAGAGATTGACACCTAATTCAATAAAACATGCAGGTCTCAAACACTCCTAGCTTATATAGGAGCCTTGGACCTCAGATAACTAGTAGTTGACCCCACAGGCTAAGAAAACCACACCTTCAACACAGCCATCCCATCTACAGAATTCATCACAGGAAAGGAAACCAACCTTTCAACTGTAGCATTGTGTCATAATCAACTTCCAATTCACACCCATCTTCTAGAACACTAAAATCCTACTATGTTACTTCTATGCTGGAATCAATGTTCAACCGATCAGAAGTCTCCAGACCATACAAAGTTCAGTGGCCAGGCTCACCCTCAATCACTCATGCCAAACTCCCATGAGCCTGTACCTCAAAGAGCCCACTGGCTCAAAATTCACAAACAAATATGCTTCAAACTCCTCATGCACACATACAAAGCCATACACAACATTTTCCCCACATGCCACTGCATAAACTTCCACAAACCTACAAGAAACCCCAGCACAGCCAGACTCTGAACTGTATACCTCCCCCCACATTCACAGAACCAGACCACACAGTTGTGCCTTTCTCTACCCTGCTCTTAGAGCCTGAAACCTCAGAGCCTCCACCTCGGTTCTTTAATTCCTCAAGAAACTGAAGAAGGCTCCTTACCTAGCTCTGTCCCTGGCTCCTGCTTCAGCCCTCCCGGTAGAGTTGTGTGCTATGCAAATACAAATAGCATAACATAATAACACCATTCTCAGACATTGGAAGAAATCACAGCTTGCAGGCTTCATGCCAATCAACTCCATAAGAACAGTTCAACAGTTCTACATGTAGATCCCGAACACCTTCAATGATTTAACCCCTCACAAGCTCTGCTCTCATTCAATCAATCAATCAATCAATGCATTTATAGAGCGCGCTACTCACCCGAGAGGGTCTCAAGGCGCTGGAGAGGGGGGGGAGTTACTGCTGCTCGAAAAGCCATGTCTTGAGGAGTTTCCTGAAGGCGAGATGGTCCTGGGTAGTTCTTAGGTGTGCGGGGAGGGAGTTCAATGCTTTGGCTGCCAGGTAGGTGAATGATCTTCCTCCGGCGGTGGTTATGCGGATCCGTGGGATGGTGGTGAGGGCGAGGTTGGCTGAGCGGAGCTGACGGGTGGGCACGTAGAACGAGAGGTGGCTGTTGAGGTATTCGGGGCCCATGTTGTGGAGTGCTTTGTGTGCGTGGGTGAGGAGCCTGAAGGTGATCCTCTTGTTGACGGGGAGCCAGTGCAGGTGTTTCAGGTGGGCAGATATGTGTCTGTGGCGAGGGATGTCGAGGATGAGGCGTGCGGAGGCGTTCTGTATGCGTTGTAGACGTTTCGGAAGCTTTGCGGTGGTACCTGCGTATAGGTTGTTTCCGTAGTCCAGACGGCTTGTGACGAGGGCATGGGTAACTGTCTTTCTGGTTTCGGCGGGGATCCATCGGAAGATTTTTCGGAGCATGCGTAGGGTGTTGAAGCATGATGACGAGACGGCGTTGACTTGCTTGGTCATTGTGAAGAGGGGGTCCAGGATGAATCTGAGGTTGCGTGCGTGCTCCGAGGGGGTTGGTGCGGTGCCCAGTGCCGTGGGCCACCAGGAGTCATCGCAGGCGGATGGGGATTGTCCGAGGATGAGGACCTCCGTCTTGTCTGAGTTCAGTTTTAGGCGGCTGAGATTCATCCATTCCGCAACGTCTTTTATTCCTTCCTGTAGGTTGGTTTTGGCGGTGGTTGGGTCTTTGGTGAGGGAGAGTAGCAGCTGGGTGTCGTCGGCGTAGGAGATGATGTTGATGTTGTGTTTGCGTGCAATGGCGGCAGATCAATAATGCTGATCCCCATATCAATAATGACAAAAGAATGGGTGGTACTCATCAGTGGTAAAACACATAGAATGGAAAAAAGGCAACCTTGAAAAACAATGAAAGAATACAACCAACTCTAACAACAGCTCATTCTTTAAAGCCCTTCTAAGGTAGACAATGCCACTTAAGAAGATTTCATTACACATTTCATTACACATCTGGCATCTGCACAGCACTACGCCCAATAAAGGATATTTTCAAAAGCAATTGATGACTTTTTTGAATCCAGAATGCATATTTACCTCATCTTTGACTATAAAAGGTAAGCACAGCCAAGAAACTGAAGAATTATATCATATGTCCCATAGCAAACTACTTCCTCCAGTGCAGACTCTATTTCGGCCAGTACCCTTGACTGTTCTCCTGCAATCTACTCACTGTTGATGATCTCACATAACTTATTAAAGACTATGGCAATGAGATTTTGTCACCGGTGATGTACGTCAAGACTACATTTGGACTGATGATCGAGAGTTTGCGAAGTAACATGGACAGCCTCCGCAAAGACCACATGAAGCTGAAGGATCAGGCAACTGACTTGGAAACGACACTGGCGAACCTTGAACCGATGGTCACGGACACTTCTGCCCCCATCAAGACCTTGCAAAGTGAAGCAGTTATCTTAGAAAATTAGGTGACGATCAGGCGGGATGTTCCCAGAGCAATATTTTACAGATAGCGGGCCTTCAAGGTAAGGTTGAAGGCCCCAGCATGGAACTATACTTAGAGGACTGGTTCTCAACAACAATGCCACAGGACAAACACTCAACTTTCTTTTCCGTGGAATGTGCCCACAGGGTCCCCAGAAGACTCCTTCCCAAAAGAGACCCAACCCACCTGGTGGTCGCTCCACTGCTCAACTACAGTGACAGAGGCCACATACTTCAGGTAACACTCACAAATGGCTCTTGAATAGTGGACAACACCCAGGTCAACATTTTCCCTGATTACACCATGGAGGTGCAACGCTGTCGGTCCTCCTTCCTTTCAGTGAAGAGATGCTTATGAGATCATAACATCAAAAATGCTCTACAGTTACCGACCACTCTCATAATCACACAGGGTGGCAAAGCTACCTTATGCACCACCCCGGAGAAGGTCTGGGACTGGATAGAAAGGAAAGATATAACCACTAAACCACACAAGCTGATTGTCACCCTCGACAGATGGACAGAGCAGAAACGCAGGATATGGCATCAATTGGGTCCCACAAAAGAACAGGTAGCAGTGGAGAGGGCACAAGTGGTAGCTGAACTGGACATGAAAAAACTGCCCACCACCCCTATGGGATCAGTGGTCACCAGATCTGAAGGTGATCTATCATACTTCCTGCACACACTGGTAGAGACATTCTTTGGGGAAGTCCTGCTTCAAGCACCAAATCATGGCTCGGGGACATGACCTGCACCACTTGAAGGATGGAGAATCCCAGAAGATACTCTGGGCTGGAGCTGTGCAGCCCCAAAACAAGGTACCTAGAACTACTTGTTACCAACCACCCCACACAACGACGGTGTTACCACCATTCCTTGACACAAGCTCTGGTTTCCTTTTGTGGCATTTTAATGTTGTCGGCCAGATACCTGTTTGTGCACTGACCCAGGATAGGACTTTTGAAGATTGTTACTCACTTAACCCTTTACTTTGATAATGATTTCTAGTTCATTATTCATGTGATGGCATGCAAACTGCTGATGGAACGGAGGGGGGTAACTTGGGCAGGGAAGCGGACACAAGGAGTGCGACACCAAATGCTTCCAGACTGTATGGTTGCATCAGGTACTAAACCAGTGACACAATATATGCTGCTGATATGAAATGTGAGAGGGCTAGCCAGCTATGTGAAGTGGTATTGGGTGTACCTGTACCTACGCGGGCAGTGCATACAAGTTTCACAACTACAGAAGATGCACCTGACTGTATGATCAGGCACACTTCCTACATTCCCTTTCTCCAGCCTTCCTCTACAACGCTGGGGTGCCTTGTTTCTGGGGGGAGATTTGAACTGTGCACCCAACTTAACCTGAGACTGCTCCCGCCCACCAGTACAGGGAACAAGCGACCACTCTCTCCCATGGAAGCCTAACGTGACAAACCCTTCAGGGATGCCATATTAGCACACATCACTACTTACTTCACTGACAATGAGGGCACGGATCAGACCCAGTTATAGAATGGGATGCCTTCAAGGATATTTTGTGGCTACTTTGCTCCAAAACACTCAGGCTCCCTAATACAGCCATCCAGGATACGAAGGGCCTCAGACTAATACACAGGAGGCTATTAATGTTGTCTTTCAAGCCTATTATGCAGAGCTCAGCTCGGCCCCACACCCTCCACAAGATGCCTCAATCGAAGTATTCCTAGGTGCCCTTAAGATGCCCTGCTTTCAGGAGACACAACGGGTAGCCCTTGAAGCACGTCTTCCCATTACAGAGATTGCAGATGCGATCAAGTAGGTGGTGAGAGGCAAGACGCCAGGGACGGATGGATGGCTGGTAAAATTCTCTGCTGCATTCCAGCCTGCAGTGGCTCAACGCTTGCTGACTATGTTTAATTGGTCTTTCTCTGTGGGCATACTCCCAACCTCATTGCGTGAGAACATACTGGTGGTTCTCCCCAAGCCGGACTGGGAGGCACTATTAATGGGATCATACCGCCACCTTTCCCTACTTAATACGGCTATAAGATCCTGTTGAAAGTGTTGGCAAATAGACTGATCCCTATCACTCAACACATAGTGCAACCAGGCCAGAATGGCTTTATATCAGGAAGGAATACCTTCTTTAAATTGAAGTCACCTCTTCATGCTGATGGACCTGACACAGTCCTTGGATGCCAACTCATGGATTGCCTTGTAAGATATAAAAAAAGGAATTTGATACCCTTGGTACTCAAAAAGATACATAAAGGACTGGAATTCCTTAGATGGATCACCTTACTTTATAACACTCTGTTGGCACAAATGAAAACAGGCAGAATCGTATCAGACCCATTTCATCTAGAACACAACATCTACCAGGGCTGCCCCTATCCCTGGTCATCTTCACACTAGCAATGGAGCTACTTGCATGTGCACTTCACGCACAGCTTCAGAGTGGGGCATTCTGGAAGGTGATAGGTGGCACATCATTTTGCTCTAAGCAGACAACACAGTAGTGTATCTAAGGAACAGTGTTTCAGTGCTACTGAAACTTAAGGACCTCTTACAGCAATTTGGACTGGTGTCTAAAGGTGAACTGGAATGAATCACAACTGTTCCCTCTGACAGCTTTATTAGACTCCCAGTGGATGGAGCTTCCGCAAACCCCACTACTAACTGCCCACAACACAATTAAGTACCTGGGGGTTGGTGTATATCACACCACTAAAGAACAGATCAAAGGCAAAAAAGGTAGGGCCCTTAAAGGCGCATGGATGTCGTTTTTGTTTGTGAAGTACCTACCACTTTCACCAACAGGTAGGATAGCTATCAAAAGATGCTTGTCCTGCCCTGCATGTTATATTTCTTCTCCGCTATGCCAGTGTTGCCCCAGAGCATAATTCTTGCAGACATGCATATGCTCCTTATCGCACTGACATGGGGTAAGAGCAGGAGAAGAGTGGCACACAACAAACTCTACACACCACTTGAACAAGGCAGTCTGGGTGCTCCAAACTATGCATATTATTACTTGGCTGCTCAACTCTAATGGTCTATGAAATGGCTTGCGGGCCAATACATGGTTGAGTTGGGATGTGGATCAGAAGGCCTTATACCCCAGCAGATGCTTCAGTGTCTGACAGACCCGAAGAGGGAGCTACCTGTGAATGTGAGAAATGCCCTGATGAAGGCAGCCAAAACCTGCTGGACTACATATGTGACCAAGGCATGCTCCATGGCTCTATATGCACCAGAACTGCCATTGTGGGTGATGCCTGGATGCTGCACCCTAAAGACACACCATCAATGTGAAGGCATGGATAGACGCGGAATGCACAGTCTGGGGTGACCTGTTCACAGATAATATTCTCCACACTTTTGAGAGCCTGGAAGCTGATTACGGGACACCACAGGGCTCTTTCTTGATATACACCACCCTTACTAGCCTCCTAAACAGAATATGAAATGAAACACACACCAAACCAGAGACCTCCTCTTTATTACAGCTCTGACTGACGCATGGAGGTGACCACAAGGCAGTTAGATGCCTGCATTCTTCCATGCATTCGGATGGAGAACCCTCTTTACTTCAACTATGGGCTTACTGGGACGCTGCCCTCACATGCAGCAATGACGTACAAACAATGGCTGCAGTGACTGGAAGCTACAAAACTTACCTCCACAAATGTCAGGCTCAAGTACACCCAATTCAATTACCTGCACCACACTTACCTCAACCTGTACTGGCTAGCATGCTCGTATCTAGGAATGACAGACACTGCCCCCGCAATAGCAGGATTCAATGGGCGCAGTCATCGGGATGCAGGGAGGGTACTCACTGCTTACTGGGAATAATCACCTGTACAACTGCACACAAACCTGTTAATAAATTTATCAACCTTGTATTGATATTGGCGAAGCACATATTGGGGGTGCTAAACCGACTACACCCACAGACGGGCAGACATTCTTGGAAAAGATCGAAGCTGAATTAGACACAAGGCCACTGTAGCTGCCTGTTGACTCCCCTGTCATAACAGACCACACACATGCTCTCTTCACACAAGCAGAGAAATGCATGGCAGAAGTTAACATTGCATATAAAGTTGGTTATGCAGACAAAATGTACACTATGAGTCACTCAGATGCTACTGCACTACTGTTGTCTAATCCTCAATAATTGCATTGCAGGCGGCATCTTCTATAAACACTTTGTACCGAACACAATCAATCAAGTGAATGTACAGTAATGTAGCCCTTTATTTTACAACACTGCATGGATACTCTATGTGTTATGTATGTTGAAAAATCTAATAAAGAAATATTATAAAAAATATGTGGGGTAAGTAGCACTGCACAGTGAGTGTGCGAGTTATAGCTACCTTACAACATGATCTATAGCATCTAGAGATAAAAGTAAATAGAACTGGTGAATGTCTAAGGTTTTGTGCGTGTAAAATATGAACCTAACTCTACACTTTGTTTTTTATTTAGTGAATTTCTAAGTTTTTTAAAAATTCTGTTTCCTAACAATAACATCCTTGAAAGCTTTGTTATTTTTCAGTGAATTTCTAGGGTTCTTTCAATGTTAAATAATCTTAAATTACCTCACGCTAATACAACCCTCGCTGTGCACAGCCTTTGGCTGTGCATGGCAGGGTTTGGCTGCAGTGCCTGGCCTGTGGCCAACCCCCCCACTATAGACACCCAAGCCTTACCATGCACAGCTTTTGTTCGTGCTGAGCTGGGGTAGGCCCTGCATGTGAGAGCAATAGGTTCATCTGTTTTCCTGCCCGCTTGACAGCAGAAAACAGATTAAAAGTCTGCTACCAGTTCACAGTAGCAGTTTTCCTGCTCCTGCCCACTGGGAACGGACTTACAGCTTACTCTTGCTTGGCGGAATAGGGAGAAAGTGTTTTGGGACCCCCCCTTTTTTTTGGTCCCCGCTTGAGAGATCACCCTGAAACTTTTAAGACAAAAGCTGAACTTAGCAAAGTATACGTTTTGAAAATTTCTTGAAGACTCGTCAAGTGGCGCCAAAGTTATAGGCAAAGCAAAAAAGCTCTTTCTACAGAAACTAGGTCCTAACTATAACTACCTAGTGGTGACCACCATCGCCGGGTATATAACTTATATAACTATATATATATATATATATATATATATATATATATATATATATATAAAACTTATATAGCTATATGTAGTCACTGAAAAATCTAAAGGTTTCAGGGATGTTATAGTTAGGAAATTGAATGAAACAAAACCTTAGAAATTCACAGAAAAAACAAACGTTAACAAGTTACAGTGAGCTGAATTTACTCATAAAACAACATAGGAAATCAGCAGGTATAGTAAGAGTTCTTTCAAGTAACTAAAACTAGTGCCCCAAAACATGTTGTTTGAGAAAGCATTCTTGAGCAAATACTCAAAAATGACAGGGACAGTGATAGAATGTTCAGGTACCCTCAATGTGGTTTTATACTAGTAGTTTCCATGACAGTGCAGTGTGACAGGAATCAGATATCAACCAATACATAACTCCTTTGCATTCCATTTTACCACTTCATTGCATTTCATTCTCTTCCGTTTGTTGCTTCATACCTTTATCTGAAGAAAAAGTTTTTTGGTTGACCACCTGGTTTTTGGAAATGTTGTCAAACCTCCCAAAGTGATACTTTTGATAGAAGATAACTAACCTAAATTTAGAGGTATACTGCTGTTGTATCTTTTGCAAACTAAATACTTAGATAGTTAATTCGGTATCCAAAATGTGTGCATTATATTTTTGTCAAGGTAAGCTGTTCATCATTGCTGCCCCCAGCACCAGCCAGCCCGGGACAGAGGAGGCCCAGGTTGAGAAAAGGGCCCCGGTGTTGGCAGGCAGAAGTAGAAAGTCACCATATGACAATACTGTATTTGTTATGCTATTCACCCGTCACCTCCCTGCCCACAGCAGGGCAGTTCAATTTTGCACTGCAGTGTAGGTGGTGAAAAGTATGTCTGAATCAGTTAACAGCATGACACGAAGTTTGCAATGCACACAAACCAAAGAAAAGATGTTTCCCACTGCCCAGTCAGTCGCCACTAATTTGCTTCATCATTCTTTCTATCTGAGCCTACCCAAAAATGTAAATTCCATCTCTGCCTTTGACACATTTTTCTGTCCAAATGACTTTTATTTCATTTCTTCGAGTGCAGATTTACGGTTCTGTTTTTTTCCTTCTGTTAACCAATGTGGCTAAGCAAAAACATAGCACATGATCAGTGACACCCTACCATTCTGTGCCATCAGTGCTATTGCATTATTTGATGTATGTGCAGGAAAAACCTGACCCTGTGGCTGATCACATGAACAATTCCAATCGCCCTAGAGGACTAGCAATGTTGCACCACCATACTGTAAACAAGTGTTTGCACTGAACATTACAATTTTTTTCCTTTCTTGATATAGCTACTCCTGTTGCTGGAGCTTAAAAGGTCCAGCTGGAGTTAGCCACCCAGCTGCGGCACCACAAGTTGGAGGTTGTGGCTGCTGAATATGATCAGTTGGTGGCTTTAGAGGAGGAGGAGTGATGTAGGGCCTGTAGTTCACTGGGCCACTAGCCAGACCTGCCTCCTACCCAACGATGCTCTCACCACTGTCTACAGTCGGGGTCCACAACTGGCACCCAGAACACCAGCAGCCGCTTTCCCCATCATCACAACCTGTTTATTGCCGCCTCCTGTGCTACATTCTTAGGGAGCTGGGGTTCAATAGTCAGGGCCAGTGGAACCTCACAAGAGGTGGCCAGTATGAGGAAGGACCTGTATGCCCTCAGGAACCTGTTATATTGAACTTTGTTTGGGTTGGAGGGACAGTTATGGTTTGGAGAGGGTGGGAAGAGAACTTGGGGAAAGGGACATTTTCATTGTTTTGCTTTGGGAGGGTGTTGGTTTGTTGTGGGTAGAGAGGGTTGGTTTTATATGTTAACATAAATTGGCCTTTACTTTTAGTATCTGTCTAACTGCTTGTTAGTGTAGCATTGTGGTTTAGTGACGAAAGTGAGACAAGAAGCTGTCCTCTTCATTTGTCATACATTATACTGTGCATCCAATTTCTTCCTGCAGTCCAGTATACCCGCTACCAAAGTGGGAACTGAAAATTTACTATGCTTGACTTTATTACTTGGTGAGGTTTTGCAGCACCCAGCCACCTATCAGTGATGCTTGTATACTAGTTAATTGCTGCCCTTTACTTATACTCTGTACTTATTGACCATTAACGGGTCCTGTCAACAACATACACAAAAATCACAATCTCTGCTCCCTGGGAACAACTTCAGTACTAAGTTCTTAGCCTCTTCCCTGCATAGCATAGAATAAGAAATGTCTGCTACTTTCTTAATCTTCCTAAATGTTATTTTAGGGTTGCCAAACGGCCTTCTTAGTACTGGTGGTAGTGGGATAGCATTAGCAGGGAAAATATCACAGTGTGAGGTCCTACTTATTCTGATTGATGCTTGCAAGGTAAACCCCAACCACATGATTATTCAGGCAGATTATCCATCACAGACTGATAGAAAACACAATGTTACTGGATAGTCCAAGACTGAGACCACCATTACAAAAAAGTCAAACAAATAAGAGCTAGCAAGCAATCTGGGGAGCTAGTATTTAATTTATTAAAATAAATAAAACTAAACTTGCAAAAACCTTAATTCAGGATTCAGGAGAAGGTTACTCAATGTTGCATAGATTTTGTAAGCAACACAATACCTGATTCACAATGGTAAATTAAGTGACACTTTTGGTGCTACTTTAATCTTGCAGTGTAAGTTTGAGACTCGTAACCTATCCATCAGTAATTTTACGACCAATAAGTCCTATAATTTCATCGTGGTTACTACTAGTCAATTACTATTCGTAAAGCTACTACTTGTAAAGTTGCTGGTAGTACAGTTATACTGCAAGAGTAAACTTACACCAGAATGCAACTTTACCTTTGTGAATCAGGTCATAGTGCACACTAAAACTCTGCACTATGGTGATGTCCCTTTCATGCCTGGGTGGATAGTAGGGCTAGCATGGGCTATTCTTTAGTTAAGAAGATTCAATAACAGTTGGTGTCACTTGAACTACATCTGTCCTGCCAAGTGTGCAATCCATGTATGGTGTAAATTATAAAGTCATACCTCAATAGAACAAATGGCCTGGGGAAAGAGGGAGTTGAGTAAAGGTGAGTCAAAGACAAACACAGCATTCATCAAGTCGGTGAGCAGCACATCATCACATTTGTTGTGGAAAGAAATAACCAGTTACCAAATGCAAACAGTCCTTCAGCCTCGGAGTTCCAACTTGCCTAATTGCTATGTTACCTAAGGTTGAAAAATATAAACTATGGGGAATCCATACAGTTCTAAAAATTGTTATTGTTAGGAAAAGATAAATGATACTGTGTATCAATGCCAAAATGGATGGTGCACCTGCATTCTTCTTCTCAGAATGTCCATTTTGGGTGCAAGGCTGAACGGTCCAGTAAGCAGGAATGTGAAGAAGCATTTGTGCCGTTCCTGAGAAGGCTTGAGAAATGCAAAAAAGTAAATGTCAATAGAGTAGAGTCAATGTGGACTTCATGGAGGATGAGAAGGATCAAGAGGGCAGAGCCTAGCCTAGTGCAGTCATGTGTGATTAACTGAGGAGTAAGAACGATCTCTTACGGCCAATCCCAGACAAGTAGCTGCATGTCCTGAATGATCAATCTCACAAATGTCAATAATATTTAGCTGTGTGTGTCCTTCATTTAACGTGCCCGTTGAGAGTCCCCCAGACCACAACTACTTACTTCGAGTTTGAAATTGGAGCCAGTACTCTGCATTTTCCCAATCAATTAACCTCTCTCCAGTCCACAGGAGTAGGCCTCTTTTACTCATGTTGCTTCCCATTAAAGTAGATAAACATTGTTCTTAACTTCCCTCTTCTTGCTGTTGTGGTAGTCACGTGAGAACTACCAACCCAAATGGGACAGAGGTGTAGTGTTGATGAACAAGAAAAGTAAAAGAATTTGAGCAATCTGTGCAGTTTTTATAAATAAACTGACTGGTCTTGGAAGAACCTGTAAAAAAAAGTAAACAATAGGAGCATGTAAGTAATTATAGTGAAATTTAAAAGCAAGGCAAGCAAACATTACAAATCAAGTTTGAAATCGCTAGAATACACTCCCAGTTACCACATGTATTATCAGTTAGTATTACTCATTGGTGCAATAGTTGCCTATTCCAAGGGTAGTGCACATTTGCCTATGGCATCTGTTTCCCATGTAAGCAATACCCAAATAAGCAGTTATATATAATGATTTCTACTGGCAGCCCAGCTAGGGAATGGAAAAAGAGAAGGGTAGAAATGGGAGCTTTGTCTACCCTTCATGTCCTTTGGTGATCTTTACTGGCAGCGCAGCTAGGGAATGGAAAAAGAAAAGCAGAGGAATGAGAGGCATTGTCTACCCTTCATGTCCTTAGGCTATTGAGGGCTTCTTGTGTGCAAACTGGTCCACTTATGCATGTCAAATGGGTCAGTGTAAGCCAGACACCAAGTATATAAATGTTGTTCTCTACATATATTTTTTTCCAAGCAGTGTGATGATAGATATATATAATTGTGCCACCTGCAATGAACACACACTCAGGAGACACACTGGCTACTGGACTATCATGATACTTTATTGCAAGCCTATTGAGCTCTGGCCATTGTTATATCTTCTCATACCAATAGACCTACGGGTTTTGATCCAGGTAGACCTCTTTTGGGATATCTAGATAGTCTTAGATCATACTGTGAATGGTCATTGGTACTGCATCTTACTCAACCTCTGCTGCCTTCATCTCTGCACTTGGTGTAATCCCTGTCACTTAAAACAAAGCCATTGAAGAGCTTGGGTCAGATACACCCATTTCACTGAAATCAAATCTGTGTGTGAGCCCAGTGCCAAAGGAGTGCTGACATTTCTGTGTGACATATTCATGAAAGAGGGTGTTCTTGAGTGTATTCTTGTAGACAATCATATTCAATTTAGCTTTCAAGCCTTGTGTGAGTGTTTGAATAATGCTTGTGTGAGAAATGTGAGTGCTTCATTGTACTGTCCCCAGGTAATGGGATGGTTGAAAGCTTTGCTAAAGTGATGGCTGAGTGCGTACAGAGTGTGTACTGTTGCAAACAAGATGTGAAGAAGGTTATTCATGCATGCTTTGGGCGTAAACAACAGTACCACATGTCAGAATAAAGTTGGGTCCATAACACTATAACTCAATGATTACTGTTGGTGCTAAGGATTGGAATTCAGTTGCTGAGAAGAGGGTGATAGCTATATCCTACACTGCCTTGAAGTTGAGTATGCACAAAGTTGAGGATGATAATAGAACAAAGGCACCCAGTCTTGCAGTAGGTCATCATTGTGTGAGCTGACAAGGAGCCACTTCTGAAAGAGAAAGGTCTTTCTAGGTTTCATGATCCTGTGTGTGTCTTATAAATCAAAGTAAGTGTGGTGAGTGCTGTTTGTGGTCAGTGGTGGCATATGGGAAGAGTAGCCAAAATTTCAAAGGATGATCGTGTGGACATAGTCATATTACTTACTCTTCAAAGGGAAGATGTGTAGACATTTAATTGTAGATGAAGATCTACTCACTCTAAAAACACAAACATGGTGTGGGAGGCTTGCTGCAATGGAAAATCAAGTCATCTGGTACAGTGATTTCACTTTCACGTTTACTTTACAGGCTTTTTGTCTGTGATTGTGAGAGGGTGTGTGGAGCAAATTTTGGTTGAGGACTGGTGTTGTTTTAGAATTTTGTTTTGTGTCCTGTTGCTGTCCTATCAATTTTGTGATTTTATGTAGTGTTTTGGTCCTGTCATAGCAATTGTTTTGTCAGGTGTTTGTCTTGGGGTAGTGTAGTCTGTTGTGGTAATTGGAGTTAGGTTGGGTAGTGTTTGATTAATTTTGGGGCTCTTTTATTTGCAGCAGAGGGAAACTGTAAAATGTCGGGAAGGGGTGAGCACAAAGAATGACTGGAGATGAACTGGGCGGTTCATCTGATTGGTCAAGCACTACCTCCCCATGATGTGGACTGTCAGTGGCCGGGTCATCCAGGGCCACCCAACGTAGGCACAGAAGCTGCGGTGGGGCAAAGTGCTTCACCATCTATGGAAGATCTTTGGTGTCATGTGGATAGACCACCAAATCAAACATCTTTGGGCAGACCTCATTGCCTGAAAGGGAGATCTACTGAATTACCTGGTGTTTCGGGTAGGTGGACCAGTTGGTAAGTACCCCTTTTGCATTCCAACTTCCTCATTTGCATGTGCATGGCAGGGCCTTACTGACCAAAGTTGACTGCAGCATGTTTTGTCAAGGGACAGGACAGGAAGTTTAGTGCCTAAAGCAAATGGCATTTAAGAGAGCTTAGCTATACACCGGCTGCAGACAAATTGCACATTCCTCTTTGTGTACATTACATATTACAAATACCTCATAAAGTGTCAAATATCAGACACACATGTGCAATGGTGCAAGGGTTCATGTTTCCCAGGCACAAAATTACATGTCCATCATGGTCATTACAACTGTGTAAATGATGTAAGTAAAGTTGAAGTGATGGGAAAAATTATGCAGGAGTATTGTTAGTTGTGGGTGTGTGTGTGCCGAAAGTCATGTATGTGCAGAGTGACATGACAGTTCCACAAATGTAAGCAGTGGTGATTAGCTCATGATGCTATATCTATGTCTAATGTTTTAGAAGGTAATATTGCCAATGAAGGCAACCACTACCTAACCATATGTCAAAATTTGACAAGTGCAAGCATTGTGGCACTGTGAAAATCTGGAATCAGACCTGAGGAATGCAAGCTATGTATTACTGCTGTAGGTGGCACCGAAAAAACATATCCTTAACATCAACATGGTTACTGTTCCCTTGTTGGAGTCATCTTATATTTCTGCCTTAGGCTGGTTGATTACTTGACTGTTCCCTTGTCATCAAGAAGCCAATTTCCACGCTGCATGTGTAGCATATTCATGTATAGGGTAGGTCGCTCCCCCTGCCGCTGCAGTTCCTCCAGCTCCTCCAGGTTCCTGAGTTCCTGAGACCCACCTCACAGTAAGTACCCCCCACCTCCCAGCCCCCCGCCCAGCCCCGCGCTACTCACCCTCTCTCCTGCTCCTGCTTCTTTTCTTCTTTTCTTCTTCTCTGTTCTTCCTCCTCGCTCCTCGCCTGTAATCTTCTTCTGTACTCTTCTTCTCCCCGTCTTCTCTCTTCTTCTGTGTGCTTCTCTGCGTCTCCCGTCGCCTCTCTTCTTCTTCATCTTCTTCTGAGGTCTTCTGCCTGTCTTCTGCCTTCTGTTCTTCGTATCTTCATCTGTGATCTTCTGCTCTTCTGTGAACTTCTGCTCTTCTGAGTTCTTCTGGACTCCTGTTCTTCCGGTCTTCTGTTCTTCTGTTCTTCCGGTCTTCTGTTCTTCCGTCTTCTGTTCTTCTGTCTTCTGTTCTTCTGTCTTCTATCTTCTGTCTTCGGCTCCTCTGCCCCCTCCGTCTTCTTCTCCCCGCGCCTGCCCTCCTGCTCCTGCCTCATCCCCCTCCCTTACTCGCCTCCCCCTCTCTATCACCCCTATCTAACCCATTCGCTATCTACCTCCCTCTCTCCTCCTATCCACCTATCTCTCTATCTCACTATCTAACTCCCTCACTCTCCACCTCCTCCTATCTACCTATCTCTCTATCTATCTATTTCTCTATCTATCGATTTCTCTATCTATCCATTTCCTCTATCTATTTCTCTATCTCTCCCCCCCTTCCCGCCACCCCCTCTATTACCTATTCTTCCTATCCTCTCACTCTACCTCTCACCCTCACCCACCTCTACAACCCCCCCTCCCCTATCTTCACAACCCTACTCCTATCTCTCTTCCTAATCTCCCAAACCTCCTAACACTCTCCCCCCTCCACCCTTAAACCCCCCTCCCCCAGCTCTTCTCACTCTACCTGTCCCCCCTCCCTCGTGCTTTCCCGCCGCGACCTCCTGCACGCCCCCCCAGCTCCCATTCGCCCCCAGCTGACCCCTCCCCCCCTCCTACCTCATATGGCGGCCGCTGCGCGACAGTGGTAGCGACCCTTGACCCAAGGGTAGGTCGATCCCCCTGCCGCTGCTGCTCCTCCAGCTCCTCCAGGTTCCTGAGTTCCTGAGACCCACCTCACAGTAAGTACCCCCCACCTCCCAGCCCCTCGCCCTGCCCGCGCTACTCACCCTCTCTCCTGCTCCTGCTTCTTTTCTTCTTTTCTTCTTCTCTGTTCTTCCTCCTCGCCTGTAATCTTCTTCTGTACTCTTCTTCTCCCCGTCTTCTCTCTTCTTCTGTGTGCTTCTCTGCCTCTCCCGTCGCCTCTCTTCTTCTTCATCTTCTTCTGAGGTCTTCTGCTTGTCTTCTGCCTTCTGTTCTTCGTATCTTCATCTGTGATCTTCTGCTCTTCTGTGAACTTCTGCTCTTCTGAGTTCTTCTGGACTCCTGTTCTTCTGTTCTTCTGTTCTTCCGGTCTTCTGTTCTTCTGTTCTTCTGGTCTTCTGTTCTTCCATCTTCTGTTCTTCTGTCTTCTGTTCTTCTGTCTTCTATCTTCTGTCTTCGGCTCCTCTGCCCCCTCTGTCTTCTTCTCCCCACGCCTGCCCTCCTGCTCCTGCCTCATCCCCCTCCCTCACCCGCCTCCCCCTCTCTATCACCCCTATCTAACCCATTCGCTATCTACCTCCCTCTCTCCTCCTATCCACCTATCTCTCTATCTCTCTATCTCACTATCTAACTCCCTCACTCTCCACCTCCTCCTATCTACCTATCTCTCTATCTATCTATTTCTCTATCTATCTATTTCTCTATCTATCCATTTCCTCTATCTATTTCTCTATCTCTCCCCCCCTTCCCGCCACCCCCTCTATTACCTATTCTTCCTATCCTCTCACTCTACCTCTCACCCTCACCCACCTCTACAACCCCCCCTCCCCTATCTTCACAACCATACTCCTATCTCTCTTCCTAATCTCCCAAACCTCCTAACACTCTCCCCCCTCCACCCTTAAACACCCCTCCCCCAGCTCTTCTCACTCTACCTGTCCCCCCTCCCTCGCGCTTTCCCGCCGCGACCTCCTGCACGCCCCCGCCCCCCCAGCTCCCATTCGCCCCCTGCTGACCTCTCCCCCCCTCCTACCTCATATGGCGGCCGCTGCGCGACAGTGGTAGCGACCCTTGACCCAAGGGTAGGTCGCTCCCCCTGCCGCTGCAGCTCCTCCAGCTCCTCCAGGTTCCTGAGTTCCTGAGACCCACGTCACAGTAAGTACCCCCCACCTCCCAGCCCCTCGCCCTGCCCCACGCTACTCACCCTCTCTCCTGCTCCTGCTTCTTTTCTTCTTTTCTTCTTTTCTTCTTCTCTGTTCTTCCTCCTCGCTCCTCGCCTGTAATCTTCTTCTGTACTCTTCTTCTCCCCGTCTTCTCTCTTCTTCTGTGTGCTTCTCTGCCTCTCCCGTCGCCTCTCTTCTTCTTCATCTTCTTCTGAGGTCTTCTGCCTGTCTTCTGCCTTCTGTTCTTCGTATCTTCATCTGTGATCTTCTGCTCTTCTGTGAACTTCTGCTCTTCTGAGTTCTTCTGGACTCCTGTTCTTCTGTTCTTCTGTTCTTCCGGTCTTCTGTTCTTCTGTTCTTCTGGTCTTCTGTTCTTCCATCTTCTGTTCTTCTGTCTTCTGTTCTTCTGTCTTCTATCTTCTGTCTTCGGCTCCTCTGCCCCCTCTGTCTTCTTCTCCCCACGCCTGCCCTCCTGCTCCTGCCTCATCCCCCTCCCTCACCCGCCTCCCCCTCTCTATCACCCCTATCTAACCCATTCGCTATCTACCTCCCTCTCTCCTCCTATCCACCTATCTCTCTATCTCTCTATCTCACTATCTAACTCCCTCACTCTCCACCTCCTCCTATCTACCTATCTCTCTATCTATCTATTTCTCTATCTATCGATTTCACTATCTATCCATTTCCTCTATCTATTTCTCTACCTCTCACCCCCTTCCCGCCACCCCCTCTATTACCTATTCTTCCTATCCTCTCACTCTACCTCTCACCCTCACACACCTCTACAACCCCCCCTCCCCTATCTTCACAACCCTACTCCTATCTCTCTTCCTAATCTCCCAAACCTCCTAACACTCTCCCCCTCCACCCTTAAATCCCCCTCCCCAGCTCTTCTCACTCTACCTGTTCCCCCCTCCCTCGCGCTTTCCCGCCGTGACCTCCTGCACGCCCCCGCCCCCCCAGCTCCCATTCGCCCCCAGCTGACCCCTCCCTCCCCCCTACCTCATATGGTGCCCGTCCGCGCCTGGCCCGCGCCCAGCGCCATGACCCCTGGTCCCCAGCTCTCCCAAACCCCGCTGATCCGCTACGACCCCACCACCCTCCTCACCCTCAACCCAGGACGCTCCAACACCTGCTTCCAAGCTCACCCCAAACGCACCCATGGACCCTTCGCCTGCAACTCCTGCAAACGCATCTTCCACCACGCAACTACCACGACCACAAGCCCACGCGCCATCAACCACCTCAAGTGCATCCTGGTCAACGCTCGATCCGTCCACAAGCACGCCGTTGAACTCTGGGACCTCCTGGACTCCACAGCACTGGACGTCGCCTTCATCACGGAGACTTGGATGAACGCCTCCTCTGCTCCAGACATCGCCACCGCCATCCCCGAAGGCTACAAGATCTCCAGAAAAGACCGCACCAACCAAGTAGAAAAAGGTATCGCCATCGTCTTCAAAGACTCCATCAGCGTCACCACCTCCACCAAAGACACCCCTCTCGCCGCTGAACACCTGCATTTTCAGATTCGCACCGACCCGAGGACCACCCTCAGAGGATCCCTCGTCTACCGTCCTCCCGGACCGCGCGCCACCTTCAGCGACACCATAGCCGACTTCATCTCCCCGCACGCCCTCGCCTCACCGGACTACATCCTCTTAGGCGACCTCAACTTCCATCTGGAACAAAACAACGACCCCAACACCACCACCCTGCTCGACAACCTCGCCAACCTCGGCCTCAAACAACTGGTGAACACCGACACCCACATCGCCGGACACACGCTTGACCCTATCTTCTCCGCCAGCAAACACGTCTTCTTCAGCCACACCTCCGCTCTACACTGGACCGACCACAGCTGTGTCCACTTCACATTCCGACGCGAGACCCGCCACCTCCGCACTCAACCCATCCCTCGTCGACAGTGGAACAAGATCCCCGAAGAGCAACTCTTCTCAGCACTCTCCGCCAACCAACCCACCCTCACTACCGACCCCAACGACGCAGCCCTCAGCCTCACAAACTGGATCTCCAACTGCGCAGACAACCTTGCTCCCCTCAAACGCACACATCGACAGACCAACACCAAAAAACCTCTCTGGTTCTCTGACACCCTCAAAGAATCAAAGAAAACTTGTCGCGCCCTCGAGAAGGCCTGGCGCAAGGACCACACCGCTGACAACATGACCGCCCTCAAGAAAGCTACCCGCGAACACCACCGCCTGATCCGCGCTGCTAAAAAGGACTTTTTCACCGACAGACTGGACAAAAACAGCCACAACAGCAGAGAACTCTTCAGCATCGTCAAGGAGTTCTCCAATCCCAACGCCAACGCCGTCACGCCCTCACAGGATTTGTGCGAATCCGTCGCCACTTTCTTCCATCGCAAGATCAGCGACCTCCACGACAGCTTCGGACACCAGACCCAACATAACACCACCGAACCCGCACCCCCGGCCATTACCCTCAACAACTGGACCCACATCAACACTGAAGAAACCAAATCCATCATGAACTCTATCCACTCCGGCACCCCTTCGGACCCTTGCCCTCATTCATCTTTAACAAAGCCGACAACATCATCGCCCCGCACATCCAGACCGTCATCAACTCTTCTTTTTCTTCTGCTACCTTCCCCGAATGCTGGAAACACGCCGAAGTCAACGCCCTACTAAAGAAACCTACGGCTGACCCGAGCGACCTGAAAAACTTCCGCCCCATCTCTCTTCTGACTTTCCCAGCCAAGGTAATAGAGAAGACCGTCAACAAACAGCTGACCACCTTCCTGGAAAACAACAACCTGCTCGACCCTTCACAAACCGGATTCTGAACCAACCACAGCACGGAAACCGCCCTCATCTCAGTCACTGACGACATCAGAACCCTGATGGACAACGGTGAAACAGTCGCCCTCATTCTCCTCGACCTCTCGGCTGCCTTCGACACCGTCTGTCACCGCACCCTTATCACCCGCCTCCGCTCCACCGGGATCCAAGGCCAGGCCCTGGACTGGATCGCCTCCTTCCTCTCAAACCGTTCCCAAAGAGTTTACCTCCCTCCGTTTCGCTCAGAACCCACCGAGATCATCTGCGGCGTACCTCAAGGCTCATCGCTCAGCCCGACACTCTTCAATGTCTACATGAGCCCCCTCGCCAACATCGTTCGCAAGCACGACATCATCATCACCTCCTACGCCGACGACACCCAACTTATACTCTCCCTCACCAAGGACCCCGCCAGCGCCAAGACCAACCTACAAGAGGGTATGAAGGACGTCGCAGATTGGATGAGGCTCAGCCGCCTAAAGCTGAACTCTGAAAAAATGGAAGTCCTCATCCTCGGCAACACCCCGTCCGCCTGGGATGACTCCTGGTGGCCCACGGCCCTCGGCACAGCACCCCACAGACCACGCCCGCAACCTCGGCTTCATCTTGGACCCTCTTCTCACCATGACCAAGCAAGTCAACGCCATGTCCTCCGCCTGCTTCCTCACCCTCCGCATGCTCCGCAAGATCTTCCGCTGGATCCCCGCCGGCACTAGAAAAACCGTGACCCACACCCTCGTCACGAGCCGCCTGGACTACGGCAACACCCTCTACGCCGGGACCACAGCCAAACTCCAAAATCGCCTGCAACGCATTCAAAACGCATCGGCACGCCTCATCCTCGACGTACCCCGCAACAGCCACATCTCCGCACACCTGAGACACCTGCATTGGCTCCCAGTCAGCAAAAGGATCACCTTTCGACTTCTCACCCACGCACACAAAGCCCTCCACAACAAGGGACCGGAATACCTCAACCGATGCCTCAGCTTCTACGTCCCCACCCGCCTCCTCCGTTCCTCTGGTCTCGCACTCGCTGCCGTCCCTCGCATCCGCCGCTCCACGGCGGGTGGGAGATCTTTTTCCTTCCTGGCGGCCAAGACCTGGAACTCCCTCCCCACCAGCCTCAGGACCACCCAGGACCACCCCGCTTTCCGGAGACTCCTTAAAACCTGGCTATTCGAGCAGCAGTAACCCCCCCTTTCCCCTAGCGCCTTGAGACCCGCACGGGTGAGTAGCGCGCTTTATAAATGTTAATGATTGATTGATAGTGCCAAACATGCCAAGTGCAGCCATACTGACAGGGTTCCCAACATCACACACCATGGTGTGCCATATATTACATATGGCACACACATGATGGAGGTATGTGTTGGTGCTATATGATTGAAAAAAGGCAAGCATTTGAGCGGTTACCTGCTTCTTCACATCGATCAACTACAAGAGTCAATGCATTAGCCAATGGTCATTATCCTGACCCCCTATATTGTTATATATATATGTATCCGAAACATGTACATATGTCTGACTCCCAAATCTGAGCATGTTCTTGTGTGACAACTATGAGCTACGTATGTGAGAAACAGGTGTAGAGCAGTTCTGTTTCAACATCAGCAGCACTGTACTGCACTGGATTTTAAACATAGGCCTGCCCTGTATTAACGAGAGTATGGGGGAAAGCCTGCATCTGCATCTGCATCAGGACGTAACACAGCAGCCAGCACCAACGCAGGCATACTTGGACAACAGTGCAATTGTGTCTGTGTTGAGGAAAGTATCTATGTGCAGTTAGGTATCCCTTACTGGACATAAACAGTCTACAATGGAAACATGGCAATTCTATGTGTGCTGCAGAATGCAGCCCACATATTAGTGCTAAAACATCCATTATGTTATTTTGTAAATGTGCAGGAAGGGACACCTACCTGCACATAAGCAAACATCCATGACATTTTATCTCTACTGTATGTGCCTTTAAATGGGACACACATATAAGAAGCAAAAAACAAGGAGGTATTAAAGCATTCCTCAACTCTTTGCCATGCTAACACCACCCCTGGGCTGTTGTTACTCTTCTGGCACTGGCAATAAGTATGAGGGCTTGAAAATCTGGGGCAGCGTCAAAAGCTATGGGTGTTACAATGGGACAGCCACTGCAACAACCATTGCATGCCCCTCTGATGCAGAATACTGTGTCATGCTGCCCCATTTGTACATGGAGGCGTTATGCTACAAAAAGCAGCATTACAGCTCCTTGCACAAATGGTGCAGTAAAAAGCACCACAGAAGCATCAGGAGCATCTGTTTTACAGACAGAAGTGTAATGGTTGGCAGTTGTTCAGTCCTGTCACAAAGTTGACTTGCTTACTCAAGTTGAATGTGTAACAGTTGTCCATGCTCATAAATGTTCACAAATCACAAAACTGTGTTCCTGTCATGTCTTAAAGGTGGACCTCCACCGTTCACAGTTGTATAGATGTCCCAGTTTGAAGACTCTGATGCAGCCAGTAAGTGTCACCTTGTGCGTCACATGTGTCATTCAAGGGTTTTGTGTGAGAGGGTATGATGTGTACAATGAAATGTTGAAATGGCATGTGTGACCAATAAGATAACATCATCTGAGTTAGGGTATTGACATCATGGCCCTCATTACGACCCTGGTGGTTGATGGTATTTTGGAGAAGAGTACGGCCAACAGGCTTGCGGTACTCTTCCACAAAATATGACATTGGCGGTTTGACTCAAGCCAAACTGCCAATGTACCACTCCGTCCACCAGGGCGGTAACAGCCACTGGGCTGGAGACTTCAGTCTCCAGCCTGGCGGCCGTCACTGTCCCACCTGCGGGATTAAGACCCCGCCTACCGCCATGGTTTTCGTGGCTTCCTTACCGCCATGAAAACCATGGCGGTAGGCACTATCAGTGACAGGGAATTCCTTCCCTGTTACTGATAGGGGTCTCCCCAGCCCCCACCCCCTCCCCAGAGTCCTTCCCCACCCTCCCCCTCCCACTCCAGACCCTCCCACGACATACACGCACATACACGCACCATTATACACATGCATACACACACTCATACCCACATTCACCCACTCATGCATACATCCATTCACACACACATCCACACACACTGACATATATACATCCACCCACGCATTCAGACAACACAACATACACGCACACTCACAACCATGCATGCACACACGGATCCCACACACCACACACCCTCATGCACGCACACACATACACCCACACACACACACACCACCCCCCTCCCCCGTCGGAGCACCGACCTACCTGATTGCAGGAGGTCCTCCAGCAGGAGACGGGGCAGGGCGCTGCTGCCAGCAGCAGTGTCCGCCAGCAGAAAACCGCCAGGCCATATCATGGGTCATGATACGGTCTGCTGCGGTCTACTGGCATGGCGCTGCTGCTGGCAGCAGCGCCACCTTACTGATGTCCGCCGCCATGGCCTCAGCCAGAATTCAGCCATCTTTCTGGCAGAATTCCAGCTACAGGCATAATATGACGGATGGTAGGTAGGTGCAGCGACGGTGCTTTTGCGGGCGTCACCGCGGCAGTAGGCGGTCAATACCACCAATAATATAATGAGGGCCCATGCCTGATGCAATGTTGAGGATGTCGATTAAGTTGATTGTTGCACAGATGCCAATGTGTGCTGCTATGGAACTGTGGGTGTTAGGAAAAGGAAAGCCTGCCCACATTCACAGTGATATCAGTCAAGATATGTGTCAAAGGTGCTGTTTATCTGATTAGCATGCCGGTTGCCAACATATTTGTCACAGCACATTTTATAGCACTGTGTGCCACACATTGCTTTAACTTACTTAGGACATGGTACAAATGATGTACATGTGTTGAGGTCTCTAAGGAGCTTATCAAGGAGACACTTGCACCACCAGTGCCTCACTACTCTTCAGAAATTAAGGTAGCGGCCATGCAAGGAGCCTTATTGTGTGGGGCAACAGTCAGTTGAGTACACAATGAGATTTCAACTCTGCTCCAGATGGATGCTGGACATGTCTATGGATTGTAGCAAACAAGATGTGTGCAGTTTAACCAACATGATCTACCCATCATGATAATTGTGAGTGACCTTGGTCACATCACATGTGTATAGAATGTCAATGCAGAATGGATAGCTGGTACTTGTAAAACTTGCATGTGCATAGGTAGGGGGCAATAGGTACAAAATCTGTAGACAATATAGATGTACTGTTCAAGTTTGGGCAAACAATATGGGCACTAACCCTGAACTGTACATAGGAGCCCATTGTAAGCAATGGTGTGCACCCTTGTAACGCCTGCTCTGAGCAGGTGTTAACCAAAGGTAACATAAATGATGCACTGAAATTCCTTAGAATTTCCAGTGTCCTTTTTTCGGCCCCCTACTGGGTGAACCCCACCTTGCATCCATGATACCTGGCCAAGGCTTAATTTAGCGCAAGGGGTGTAAAAGTGGTGAAAGGCATGTATTGCACCACTTTGTGATTGTGGCACAGGGATTTGGGACTTGTTGGGCCACTTGATCCTCACAAGTATGATTACACAAATGTGGCGAAAGGAAGCACTACTCCACTTACCTCTGGGTCCTAATGGTCAACAATGGATAGCTGTTAACCCATTGAGATGAACATGATACCGTAGTTAGTTGGTAGGAAGTTTAGTCTTGATTTGGTAGTTGACTTTGCTGTGGAATGTCTGGTGGACAACATGTGTCATCTGAGGTTGCTGTGTACATTGCATGTTTGTTCTACCTCTGCCCAATGCAGTATTTGATGCCATGTTCTCTTCATGTTTTAGCTTCTACTATGACCACAGCACAGTGCTTTTGATAAGAGGACAGAGCGTTTCTGCCACATCATGGAGGTACAGGCAGGGTACCGGAAGATGTCCAGGAGATATCAGCAGGAAAAATAATCAGGTGCTTGGCTTGCTTTCCCACATGGGGGACCTCATAAGCAGGCTGAAACAGTGCAGACCACATCGGATACAGCATCAAGGGTCAGGGGTGCCTCAGGTGGTCCAACCCTCTCTACATCGACAGCACCTACGCCACCACAGGCACCACAACAGCCACCTGCAGCAGCCATATTCTTCAACTTTGGGACAGACATGAGGAGGGACATGGCAGCCATTATGGCCAAACTGGACAAACATGAGCAGAACAATGCTCACAATTTCAAACTGTTGAAATATTGTAAAAAATAAGCTGAAGAAGCTGTAATCCTGTAAATGAACAGCCTCCAAGTACCTTCCCTTCTGTAATTGTAGTTTGTAATTGGTTTTAGTAGTTTTTAGGTGGGTAGTGATAGGATAGGTAACATAGATTAGGTTAGTTGTACAATAGAGTAAGTATAGTTAGGGGGTGGGTTTTAGTATCTTTTTTGTTTTGAAGGGTTGGTTTGGGGGTTATGTATGGGGCTCCATGTTAAAAGAATATACAAAAAAATAAAACCTTCCATAAAAAATGTTTACAAAAAATATATATTTGTTTAGGATATAGATTTAGTTAGTATGGGCCAGATGTAGCAAAGGGTTTTACCCATTTTGTGTCTATGGGAAAATGTGTTTGTACATATGGCCCTATATGTGTAGCTCTAATTAATGTTTTCCTACTTGTATCTTGTCTTTTAAGGGAGTTGGGAGCACAATGTTTAGTGTTTGACGTTAAAAGTATAAGATTAGTTTACATTAGGATAGATAGCTTTAGGGTTAAATTTAGATAAGTTAGTATATTTTAGCTTAGTGTAGGAAAGTGTCTAGTTTAGGTTTTAATAAGGTGTTGTTTCTAAGTACCAATAAATCATGTTAGTTGTAGACAGTTAGGTGTCCATGTTGATTGAGTGTCTGGGTGTTCGCATGTGTGCACTGGCCAAGTTAGAGGAATGCCTTAGGGTATGCTTTCTGTATTGATTCACATGTATGACTATGTGTATCCCCTATGACCAAGGAGCTGTCAGATTGGCTGCAATATGACATCAGCTCCTCAAAACATTTGTCATCCCCAGTTCCTGAGAATCACATTGTGTCTGTATATACAATCTTTGGTACATCAACTCTTATCTCTGAGGTGTGTCACAAATAATCTTGTAAAGTGAAGCACATTTTACTTCACCCTATTTGGGGTATGTATTCTGGCACACTGACAGCTGCCCATCACTGATCAAATTTCCCTCTTTTGTTCCACACATATTAGTTGTACTGGTGCTCTCATCAGGGGAAACTTCCAGACACTTGGTTCTGACCCATATGTCAACTTGTATGGACATCTGTTAAATACTTGCTTTTAAGGCTTGGTAAGTTAGATGTAGCCCACACCACTATCAGTCATCCTTTTGATGTTGAGTCCTAGTGTGTGGCTTTGTGTCTGACAGTAAGCCACACATGCAATGAGGTTCTCTTCTCATAGACATAGGCCCTCATTCCAACCCTGGCGGTCTCTGACCGCCAGGGCGGAGGGCAGCGGAAGCACCGCCAACAGGCTGGCGGTGCTTCCAGGGCTATTCTGACCGCGGCGGTAAAGCCGCGGTCAGAAAAGGGGATCCGGGGGTTTCCCGCCGGTTTACCCCTGGCCCATGGAATCCTCCATGGCGGCGCTGCTTGCAGCGCCGCCATGGGGGTTCTGACCCCCTTCCCGCCAGCCTGTTTCTGGCGGTTTTCACCGCCAGAACCAGGATGGCGGGAACGGGTGTCGTGGGGCCCCTGGGGGCCCCTGCACTGTCCATGCCACTGGCTTGGGCAGTGCAGGGGCCCCCTAACAGGACCCCATACAGATTTTCACTGTCTGCGTGGCAGACAGTGAAAATCGTGACGTTTGCCACTGCACCCGTCGCACCCCTGCAACTCTGCCGGCTCCATTCGGAGCCGGCATCCTCGTTGCAGGGGCTTTCCCGCTGGGCCGGCGGGCGGCCTTTTGGCGGTCGCCCGCCGGCCCAGCGGGAAAGCCAGAATGGCCGCCGCGGTCTCCTGACCGCGGAGCGGTCATTCGGCGGTAACCGCATGGCGGGCGGCCTTTTGGCGGTCGCCCGCCGGCCCAGCGGGAAAGCCAGAATGGCCGCCGCGGTCTCCTGACCGCAGAGCGGTCATTCGGCGGTAACCGCATGGCGGGCGGCGACCGCCGCCCGCCGCGGTGAGAATGACCGCCATAGCTTCACACAATGCATACATTTAGATGAGTTGATGGAGAACAGTAAAAAATGACTTGATACATGTAAATATGGAGATTTATTTACATGTGCAAGTGTATTTTCCAATGCAATGCAATGTCCAGTTCTCAGACCCCATGAGAGATCCTGAGCCATTTATTGTACATTCAGTCCAAGGATGAGGGACATGTCACGAGACACGGATAGGAGAAGTGTACATTAGTGAGGAGGTATCCAAATTGACAGTAGGCCGGAAATGAGATCATGACAGTCTATAGCAGATAAGTGAACAGTGGTTGAATGAAGACGGCACATTGCCAGCTGTCACAACACTGGCATGATCTTAAGCACAGAACTAAGGAGATACTGTCCATGTGGCACAGACTGGTGCTACTTGGTAGTTTTACATGTGAATGTTATTCATTCCACATCTTCATCCTCTGATGTGTGTCATCTGGGGATAGAGATGTGGAATCAAAGGTCCAGGCAGCTGCCATTTGTGGGAACAGATAAGGCATCACTGCAGCAAGGAGGAACTGCTGCTTTCTCAACACTGCAGCTATATCACAGTGGTAGGCGGCCATGTTTTCCCTAAGGGAGGCCGCTTCCCGCTGTATGGACTCCAGGGAATGTTGTATAGCCCCCGGCCTGTTATCTACCATGCTGCTGCCAGTTTGGGAGGCCAATTGTTGAAGTCTCTGCCTCATGACAGCAGCTATGTCAGCCATGAAAAGCTGCAGTCCACGTAGCGGGGAGTGGGTGCCTATGATGGCAGCTGAGTTGTCCCTATTTGGACTGAGGCACCTCCGCACTCCTTCTGGGATGCTTGCCATGGTCTCCATCCCCACTTGTACCTGCTTGGCAAGCTCCCACTGGACTCCTACCACTGTCCTCTGAAAGGTGATCTCTGGGTCCTCTTAGTCCAGGGCTGTGGCAGGACTGTTTGGTACTGTGTGTTGGGTGGTTCATGTGGAGACTCCCAAATTCTCTGTGTCCCCCCAGCAACTGGAGGTAGTGCCTGTAAGAAACTGAGGACATCCTAGAGAGTCTCCTTATTAATGGTCAGAAGCTGGTCATCCATGTCATCTGTAAAATCTAGGACAGGCAGGCCGGCAGTAGGTAAGGCGTCATCCTCTGCAACGGAATAGTGAAATGTCAATCTTTGACTGTAGTGGCTGTTGACATGGCTCATCATTTACTTGCTACTGGATTCCTAGTGACATGTTACAGACCCCAGGTTGCAGTTGTTAATTACGTGTTGCATTGTGCATCACACATGGGGCAACCTTTCAAGGTATTTTGTGCATTGATCCTACACCACCATATTTATTGAAGGCCCCTTGCCTCACCCACTGACACCATGGTAGCACGCCATTTACCTTCCTATTAACCATGGTGGACATTCCCACAGTAGTGTGATGATTGTTGTGACTAATTTGGTGCTTTACTGCATTGGCATCATGAATGATGACACCAGTGCAGCAAAGCATAGGGAGGTCCATTGCTTACAATGCTTGCGTTACTTTGTAATCTGCCTTTAGCAGGCCCCACACTTGTGCCAACTGGATGGCAAGTACAACCATAATGGATTGTCAGCCCCATTAGTTTGTTCCTCCCTACATTCGAAATATTTATTTGCATCCAGCATATATGCTACAGGCATATGTACAATATGGATCAATGCATGAATTTTGCAAGTTTGTTTTTGTGGCATGAGGGGAATGAGTAGTTTGGATTCACATTGGCAACTGTTGCATTATGGGCTAGTGACATTGTGGCCATAGTGCAACATTTTGATGCCACTTCTGCCTGTTCTTACACATGACGGTTTCCCTTTATGCACAACACCAACCATTCACACAATACAGGCAACCTTGTTACATGGTGAAATTGAAGCTACTTGTACAGCACACACATGATGATCACAGACATGCCCCATATGTTCTATAAGTTCACTTTTATGCCCATTCCCATATGGTGCATGGAGGTGTGTGTGAGTTGTTTTTGGGCCACCCTGTGCAGGTTGCTTACCACATGTTGCACACTGAGGCCCTGACTTTTCCTTACGTGGTGCAGCTCTGTGGAGTAGCAAAAATAGCTGTACCACACTGCACCACCTTTGAAACACAGGAATGCTCCGTATTTTCAGGAATAAACCCCTGCGTTTCCCCCAGAGCCTGCACAGATGTAAGTTTCTCGCACCAATGCAGGCATCCTTGCACCATAGTGCAAGGGTGCCTGCGTTGAGGGGAAATATTGTTTATATGCAGGAAGGTGTCCCTTCCTGCAAAATAAACAATCTCTTATGGCAAGGTGGCATTTCCATGTGTGCTGAGGAATGCAGCACACATGAGAAGGGCAGTGACACGAGAAGGATGGTAAGCAATTTGCCTTATTGCGCCATCATGACACCACCCCTGGGTTGGTGTTGACTTTAGTCACAGTCTCTGGTGAACATGTTGTCTTGGACCTGGGGCAACAACAATATGAAGTGCGTGTTGTTGTCACACAGCCACAGCCACACTGATTGCAAGCCCCTTACAGGCAAAGTGATGCGTGTGTAGGGGCCATTTTTGCAAGGTTGTGTTAAGACACAGTAAGTGGCTTAAGACCACATTGTGTATATGTTGGAGTGCATAGTGCCACCAGAGCATCACTAAATGTGAGGCTGATGTAGCAATGGGGGCTTTTGATTCTGGCCCTATGTGTCCTGATGAAATGCTTTTGCATGCATTCAGTGTGCCCTATGTGCCTCCCCTTCTGCCATTTGTGAAACTCCAGATAGTGCTCACCTGCAACTTGCCATGCATTTGCGGTAGTTCTTGGTAGTCTGTGCTGTTCTGCGATTCCAGTGACTGCTGCCACCATCTCCTCCATCTCATCTAGGTCCTTGTTGGGTGCAGGACTTCCACTTCCAGTCTGCAGTGCTGCCTTTTAGTTCCTGGCAAGTTTCTTAGTTCTGTGTTTGCAGTCATGCCAGCGCATCTTGCAATCAGTGACAGTCGTCTTCAACTCTGCCACACTGTTGACTTTGTCTACTATTGCCTGCCATATAGACTCTCTCCAACCTATTGGCAATTTGGAGGTGAGAAACAGCTGGTGTTGGTGCTCTGTCACCTCTTTGATCAAGATGTCATTCTCCTCATCACTAAAGCGACATTTCCGCTTCCTCTTCTCCTTCTCCTGGGACTTTGCTGGTCCATCCCGGGTGGTAGGAGGCTGATTGGGATCTCCGCGGGGTCTCTCATTTTTTTTTCCTGCTCGCACATTTGTTTGCGCTAATGCTGTTAAATATGGCGCTAACATGTTTTGCGTCACAAAACGTGCTGCAAAACGTTCTAACACCTCTTTTGCAGCATTAGCATCATTTTTACTTATGGCATGTCACAGATGTTAGCGTAATTTTTTACGCTAACCATTCCTTAGCGCCATTGTGCATCATTTTATAAATATGGCACACAGATGGCGCTAGGAATTTGATTTATCTTGCAGTAATTTGTTTGATGCACAACTGCACTAGCGTAGTTGTGCTTCATTTTTGTTAAATATGGGCCTAAATCCTTAGGAAGGCTCTGACTGCTTGCCATTGCTACCAGTGAGAATCAAATGGTGAAGGGGTTGTGCTTAGCTGCGTTTGCAGATCCATAGCAGTCCACAATCCCATCTATATAACATCTATCTTTGAGCCCCAGTAGCATCTGATTGACCAGTAGCCCCCAGATGGAGTATGACAAAGCTGAACTTACTTGAGCCAATTCAGGTAAAAATGTCAAATTACAAAAACATGTAATTTGCTATTTAACTCACATTTTAAGTGGCATTTTTTGTTTAAAAAAATTAATATGTTACAAATACTTTTACATTATTCAGGAAGCTTACATTTAGATATTATTGTCTCTAGTCCTGGGAAGAATTTCAATTACACAAGAGTAATCAGAATAACTTTGGCAAATCTGCCTTAATCTTCGACACAGAAATAACAATAATTGTGGGATTACTCTTACTTACATAATTAATAGTGATTTGAGGGGAAAAAAAAGAGAGCACATTAGGTGAGCTTGGACTTGTTATGTAGTGCTGTTTTTTACCACAAAATGAATCCTTGCATCCTTTTTATGCACGAGGGGGCATTTTATGCTAAGAAATAGAGCTAATTGTCAGCAGTAAATTGGGGAACAACTTCACCCCAGGAGCACAATTTGAAAGCTTAAGTGCTGCTGGGGTCATGTACATAGTCTTTTGTACTTAGTACTATTTTGAAGTTCAAAATGCATCCTCACGTCCACCTGTGATGCAAGGGGGCTTTGTTGTGCTAAGAAATGGGAGATTACCCTACACTGAATTACATGAGTTACACCCACCCCTTGTGTTCTCAGGGTCAGTGTTGTTGGTGCTCTTAATTCCACCAACAATCTCAGGCCCAATTAACACGTTTTCTAGGTGACACTCAAACAAACCGATCAGCTTTCTAGATAACCGTAGCACTAAAGACTCAGTCAATGTACCAACCTTAGAAAGAAAACCATTTGGATCACAACCACCCCACAACCACTGAGGAATATCTGAATACATTTTGTTTCATGTAACAATCAATCACATGAGACAGTGCATGGTGGAGCCCCAAACCCCCTTTCATTAAGGAAGAACATACTCAAAAAAACTGGAAAACAATGGATGCATTTCAACAAATTTCTGTTTAAACAACTATTCAAAACCCTATCCTAGTGCTCACAATATGAATTGAAACCACAATAAATACTCATAAAATAGCAGCAGCAATATTTGCTCAAAGTGAAAACGAAAGGAAAAATGTAAACATATTTGTTGTATACCCTTTAGCGCAATCCTACCCTCATTCTTCTACTTCTAGGTACTAAGCTAATTCTAGCACAGCAGAAAATAGAATGCCTAATTTTAGTTTCAAAGGGGGTTCACACCCGCATCTCTGACTGCACAATAAAACAGATGTTCAATATAATAGCAGAGTCTGAAATTAGTGCAACTTTTTACACCACTTTTAAGAGTGTAGTGCAATGCAATGACACTTTGCATCAAGTAATGGTACTTTATGTAATTCTGCATTTTGCTACAGCACAATTTTTGCATCCTGACACAACACAGTAAATATGGCACTGCTCTTGGAAAAGAAAGTTGTGCAATGCAGTGCAACATTTTCGATGCAAAGCAGGGTGCTTGACTTCAAAGGTTAAAGTGACATTTTAATTAGGTGAACATGTCATTTAAAATGTTACCTTTCAACAAAAAAAAACATTGAAATTCACCATTTATAATTAACTGAAGTAATTATAACTTGTGCTCCTGCCATGCACAGTGTTGTCATCAATTATGTCATTTCAGATGTCTCATTGATGGTATAAATGACGCCATAAAACATGTCCTGAGTGGCGAGTGATGTAATATGTGAGGTAATAAGCAGCGCTCTCTGGGACCACCCATCTCCACAAGGCCAGGTGATCAAGGTATACATACCAGCCTATTGTACCCCTTATTGCTTACCTTGATTGGTGACACAGGGATGGAATCCCTTCATGGTGCAGCAGCAATCAGATTACATGTTTTGAGCTTGCGGTACTGTTGTACTCCACTGTAGTACCCCAAATGTACTGTGTTACTAGATGTCCAGAAGTTGTGAACCTCTATTTCTCAAGAAATACTGAGCAGGATTACACCAAAACATTAAAAGCACACATTCTGAATTTAGATATAGCTTTCTGCCCAGTTTTGATGCAAATTCTTACCTTAGTTTTTGAGAAATTAAGGTTTAAATTTATATATATTTCACACCACAAAGGATTGCGGAGAAGACAGATCGTAACATAAGATAATGTCTTCAGCGTCTTTCTAAATTCAAGGTGAGCAGATGGTCAATGCTTTATGAGCATTGTAGGGGAGTGGTCGACCTTTGGATCTATTTCTTGTGCTTATGGAAAGTTTGTGAGTTGAAGTCCTCCAGAGAGGAAGAGTCTGTGAGGTTGATGGAAGGAAATGCAGCTGTTCAGGTAGATGGGACTTAAATTGTGTAGTGCCTTCAATGTGTGGGAGATATGTTAAGTGCATCTGTGTATGCGGAACCAGTGAAGCTCTCGGAGGTGTGATATGATGTGGGTTGTGAGTGTGTGTGGGAGATTGAGGAAGAGTCAGGTTACTGACTTCTGGATGGTTTGTTGTCTTCTGGTGAGTTGCTTGGTGACCCCAATGTAGAGGATGTTCCCATAGTCCAACTTGTTGATGACAAGCATGTGAGTGATGGTTTATCTGGAGTTGCTTGGGAGACATTTGAAGATCTTCCTCAGTATATTCAGGATGTGGAGGCAGGATGGTGTAATGGTCTTGACTTATGCATTATGTCCAGCTTGCTATAAATCATGATCCTGAGGTTCCTGGCATGGGTGCTAGGTGTGGGTCAGAATTCTGCTTGCCAACAATTAGAGTCCTAAAGTAAGGCATTCTTGCCAAATAGCACTACTTCTGTTTTGTCTGTGTTGTGTATGCTTGAAACAGTTGGCTATCATCCAGTTAGCTACTTCAGTCAGACAGATGGCAAATGTGTTTCCTGCATTGGAAGATTTGTCCAAGTGCGAGAGTATGAGTTGTGTATCATCAGCAAGGTAGAGGGCGTTTAAATTAAAACTGGATTTATTTATGTGATATATGTTGATGTTGTATGCACCGATGATGTTCACCAAAGGGATAATGTATGCATTGAAGAGGGCAGGGCTGAGGGACAAGATTTGAGGTATCCACACATCAGTTTTTGGAATTCCTAGTAGTACCACAATGACAGTTTGTGTTCTATCTCTTAAGAAGAAGCAGATCCAATGGAGAGCAAGTCCTTGGATGACAATCTTCTGTAAATATCTGATGAGGACTGGGTGTGATACCATATCAAATGCTGCTGAAAGGTCCTAGAGGATGAGAGCTGCCACAGCTCTTCTATCTAGGATCATCTGGATATCATCTGTGGCAGCATGAGTGCTGATTCAGCACTGTGGTTGGGCAGGAAGCTGGACTGCTTGGTTTTGAGGAACTGGTGGTTGCTAAGATGGTCAGTGAGGTACTGGTTGATAAGCTTC